>NC_092779.1:64805995-64960164 GCF_047496795.1 Chiloscyllium punctatum | reverse complement strand
GGTGACGGTGAGTGTGGTGTAGGGCAGTGTCGTGTGATGGTGGTGGAGTGTGTGGGGGTGAGGTGACGGTGAGTGTGGTGTAGGGCAGTGTGTGTGAGGTTGGTGGAGTGTGTGGGGGTGAGGGTGACGGTGAGTGTGGTGTAGGGCAGTGTGTGTGAGGTTGGTGGAGTGTGTGGGGGTGAGGGTGACGGTGAGTGTGGTGTAGGGCAGTGTGTGTGAGGTGGTGGAGTGTGTGGGGGTGAGGGTGACGGTGAGTGTGGTGTGTAGGGCAGTGTGGTGAGGTTGGTGGAGTGTGTGGGGGTGAGGGTGACGGTGAGTGTGGTGTAGGGCAGTGTGTGTGATGGTGGTGGAGTGTGTGGGGGTGAGGGTGACGGTGAGTGTGGTGTAGGGCAGTGTGTGTGATGGTGGTGGAGTGTGTGGGGGTGAGGGTGACGGTGAGTGTGGTGTAGGGCAGTGTGTGTGAGGTTGGTGGAGTGTGTGGGGGTGAGGGTGACGGTGAGTGTGGTGTAGGGCAGTGTGTGTGAGGTTGGTGGAGTGTGTGGGGGTGAGGGTGACGGTGAGTGTGGTGTAGGCAGTGTGTGTGAGGTTGGTGGAGTGTGTGGGGGTGAGGGTGACGGTGAGTGTGGTGTAGGGCAGTGTGTGTGATGGTGGTGGAGTGTGTGGGTGAGGTGACGGTGAGTGTGGTGTAGGGCAGTGTGTGTGATGGTGGTGGAGTGTGTGGGGGTGAGGGTGACGGTGAGTGTGGTGTAGGGCAGTGTGTGTGATGGTGGTGGAGTGTGTGGGGGTGAGGGTGACGGTGAGTGTGGTGTAGGGCAGTGTGTGTGATGGTGGTGGAGTGTGTGGGGGTGAGGTGACGGTGAGTGTGGTGTAGGGCAGTGTGTGTGAGGTTGGTGGAGTGTGTGAGGGTGAGGGTGACGGTGAGTGTGGTGTAGGCAGTGTGTGTGAGGTTGGTGGAGTGTGTGGGGGTGAGGGTGACGGTGAGTGTGGTGTAGGGCAGTGTGTGTGAATGGTGGTGGAGTGTGTGGGGGTGAGGGTGACGGTGAGTGTGGGTGTAGGCAGTGTGTGTGAGGTTGGTGGAGTGTGTGGGGGTGAGGGTGACGGTGAGTGTGGTGTAGGGCAGTGTGTGTGAGGTTGTGGAGTGTGTGGGGGTAGGACGGTGAGTGTGGTGTTAGGGGCAGTGTGTTGATGTGGTGAGTGTGGGGGTGAGGGTGACGGTGAGTGTGGTGTAGGGCAGTGTGTGTGATGGTGGTGGAGTGTGTGGGGGTGAGGTGACGGTGAGTGTGGTGTAGGGCAGTGTGTGTGAGGTGGGTGGAGTGTGTGGGGGTGAGGGTGACGGTGAGTGTGGTGTAGGGCAGTGTGTGTGTGGTGGTGGAGTGTGTGGGGGTGAGGGTGACGGTGAGTGTGGTGTAGGGCAGTGTGTGTGAGGTTGGTGGAGTGTGTGGGGGGTGAGGGTGACGGTGAGTGTGGTGTAGGGCAGTGTGTGTGAGGTTGGTGGAGTGTGTGGGGGTGAGGGTGACGGTGAGTGTGGTGTAGGGCAGTGTGTGTGAGGTTGGTGGAGTGTGTGGGGGTGAGGGTGACGGTGAGTGTGGTGTAGGGCAGTGTGTGTGAGGTTGGTGGAGTGTGTGGGGGTGAGGGTGACGGTGAGTGTGGTGTAGGCAGTGTGTGTGAGTGGTGGAGTGTGTGGGGGTGAGGGTGACGGTGAGTGTGGTGTAGGGCAGTGTGTGTGAGGTTGGTGGAGTGTGTGGGGGTGAGGGTGACGGTGAGTGTGGTTGTAGGGCAGTGTGTGTGATGGTGGTGGAGTGTGTGGGGGTGAGGGTGACGGTGAGTGTGGTGTAGGGCAGTGTGTGTGATGGTGGTGGAGTGTGTGGGGGTGAGGGTGACGGTGAGTGTGGTGTAGGGCAGTGTGTGTGATGGTTGGTGGAGTGTGTGGGGGTGAGGGTGACGGTGAGTGTGGTGTAGGGCAGTGTGTGTGAGGTTGGTGGAGTGTGTGGGGGTGAGGGTGACGGTGAGTGTGGTGTAGGGCAGTGTGTGTGAGGTTGGTGGAGTGTGTGGGGGTGAGGGTGACGGTGAGTGTGGTGTAGGGCAGTGTGTGTGAGGTTGGTGGAGTGTGTGGGGGTGAGGGTGACGGTGAGTGTGGTGTAGGGCAGTGTGTGTGAGGTTGGTGGAGTGTGTGGGGGTGAGGGTGACGGTGAGTGTGGTGTAGGGCAGTGTGTGTGAGGTGGTGGAGTGTGTGGGGGTGAGGTGACGAGGTGAGTGTGGTGTAGGGCAGTGTGTGTGAGGTTGGTGGAGTGTGTGGGGGTGAGGGTGACGGTGAGTGTGGTGTAGGGCAGTGTGTGTGAGGTTGGTGGAGTGTGTGGGGGTGAGGGTGACGGTGAGTGTGGTGTAGGGCAGTGTGTGTGAGGGTGGTGGAGTGTGTGGGGGTGAGGGTGACGGTGAGTGTGGTGTAGGGCAGTGTGTGTGAGGTGGTGGAGTGTGTGGGGGTGAGGGTGACGTGAGTGTGGTGTAGGGCAGTGTGTGTGATGGTGGTGAGTGTGTGGGGGTGAGGGTGACGGTGAGTGTGGTGTAGGGGCAGTGTGTGTGAGGTTGGTGGAGTGTGTGGGGGTGAGGGTGACGGTGAGTGTGGTGTAGGGCAGTGTGTGTGAGGTTGGTGGAGTGTGTGGGGGTGAGGGTGACGGTGAGTGTGGTGTAGGGCAGTGTGTGTGAGGTTGGTGGAGTGTGTGGGGGTGAGGGTGACGGTGAGTGTGGTGTAGGGCAGTGTGTGTGAGGTTGGTGGAGTGTGTGGGGTGAGGGTGACGGTGAGTGTGGTGTAGGGCAGTGTGTGTGATGTGGTGGAGTGTGTGGGGGTGAGGGTGACGGTGAGTGTGGTGTAGGGCAGTGTGTGTGATGGTGGTGGAGTGTGTGGGGGGTGGAGGTGACGGTGAGTGTGGTGTAGGGCAGTGTGTGTGAGGTTGGTGGAGTGTGTGGGGGTGAGGGTGACGGTGAGTGTGTGTAGGGCAGTGTGTGTGAGGTTGGTGGAGTGTGTGGGGGTGAGGGTGACGGTGAGTGTGGTGTAGGGCAGTGTGTGTGAGGTTGGTGGAGTGTGTGTGGGGGTGAGGGTGACGGTGAGTGTGGTGTAGGGCAGTGTGTGTGAGGTTGGTGGAGTGTGTGGGGGTGAGGGTGACGGTGAGTGTGGTGTAGGGCAGTGTGTGTGAGGTTGGTGGAGTGTGTGGGGGTGAGGGTGACGGTGAGTGTGGTGTAGGGCAGTGTGTGTGAGGTTGGTGGAGTGTGTGGGGGTGAGGGTGACGGTGAGTGTGGTGTAGGGCAGTGTGTGTGAGGTTGGTGGAGTGTGTGGGGGTGAGGGTGACGGTGAGTGTGGTGTAGGGCAGTGTGTGTGAGGTTGGTGGAGTGTGTGGGGTGAGGGTGACGGTGAGTGTGGTGTAGGGCAGTGTGTGTGATGGTGGTGGAGTGTGTGGGGGTGAGGGTGACGGTGAGTGTGGTGTAGGGCAGTGTGTGTGAGGGTGGTGGAGTGTGTGGGGGTGAGGGTGACGGTGAGTGTGGTGTAGGGCAGTGTGTGTGATGGTGGTGGAGTGTGTGGGGTGAGGGTGACGGTGAGTGTGGTGTAGGGCAGTGTGTGTGAGGTTGGTGGAGTGTGTGGGGGTGAGGGTGACGGTGAGTGTGGTGTAGGGCAGTGTGTGTGATGGTGGTGGAGTGTGTGGGGGTGAGGGTGACGGTGAGTGTGGTGTAGGGCAGTGTGTGTGATGGTGGTGGAGTGTGTGGGGGTGAGGGTGACGGTGAGTGTGGTGTAGGGCAGTGTGTGTGAGGTTGGTGGAGTGTGTGGGGGTGAGGGTGACGGTGAGTGTGGTGTAGGGCAGTGTGTGTGATGGTGGTGGAGTGTGTGGGGGTGAGGGTGACGGTGAGTGTGGTGTAGGGCAGTGTGTGTGAGGTTGGTGGAGTGTGTGGGGGTGAGGGTGACGGTGAGTGTGGTGTAGGGCAGTGTGTGTGATGGTGGTGGAGTGTGTGGGGGTGAGGGTGACGGTGAGTGTGGTGTAGGGCAGTGTGTGTGATGGTGGTGGAGTGTGTGGGGGGTGAGGGTGACGGTGAGTGTGGTGTAGGGCAGTGTGTGTGAGGTTGGTGGAGTGTGTGGGGGTGAGGGTGACGGTGAGTGTGGTGTAGGGCAGTGTGTGTGAGGTTGGTGGAGTGTGTGGGGGTGAGGGTGACGGTGAGTGTGGTGTAGGGCAGTGTGTGTGAGGGTGGTGGAGTGTGTGGGGGTGAGGGTGACGGTGAGTGTGGTGTAGGCAGTGTGTGTGAGGTTGGTGAGTGTGTGGGGGTGAGGGTGACGGTGAGTGTGGTGTAGGGCAGTGTGTGTGAGGTTGGTGGAGTGTGTGGGGGTGAGGGTGACGGTGAGTGTGGTGTAGGGCAGTGTGTGTGAGGTTGGTGGAGTGTGTGGGGGTGAGGGTGACGGTGAGTGTGGTGTAGGGCAGTGTGTGTGATGGTGGTGGAGTGTGTGGGGGTGAGGGTGACGGTGAGTGTGGTGTAGGGCAGTGTGTGTGAGGTTGGTGGAGTGTGTGGGGGTGAGGGTGACGGTGTGTGTGGTGTAGGGCAGTGTGTGTGATGGTGGTGGAGTGTGTGGGGGTGAGGGTGACGGTGAGTGTGGTGTAGGGCAGTGTGTGTGATGGTGGTGGAGTGTGTGGGGGTGAGGGTGACGGTGAGTGTGGTGTAGGGCAGTGTGTGTGATGGTGGTGGAGTGTGTGGGGGTGAGGGGTGACGGTGAGTGTGGTGTAGGGCAGTGTGTGTGATGGTGGTGGAGTGTGTGGGGGTGAGGGTGACGGTGAGTGTGGTGTAGGGCAGTGTGTGTGAGGTTGGTGAGTGTGTGGGGGTGAGGGTGAAGGTGAGTGTGGTGTAGGGCAGTGTGTGTGAGGTTGGTGGAGTGTGTGGGGGTGAGGGTGACGGTGAGTGTGGTGTAGGGCAGTGTGTGTGAGGTTGGTGGAGTGTGTGGGGGTGAGGGTGACGGTGAGTGTGGTGTAGGGCAGTGTGTGTGATGGTGGTGGAGTGTGTGGGGGTGAGGGTGACGGTGAGTGTGGTGTAGGGCAGTGTGTGTGAGGTTGGTGAGTGTGTGGGGTGAGGGTGACGGTGAGTGTGGTGTAGGGCAGTGTGTGTGATGGTGGTGGAGTGTGTGGGGGTGAGGGTGACGGTGAGTGTGGTGTAGGGCAGTGTGTGTGAGGTTGGTGGAGTGTGTGGGGGTGAGGGTGACGGTGAGTGTGGTGTAGGGCAGTGTGTGTGAGGTTGGTGGAGTGTGTGGGGGTGAGGGTGACGGTGAGTGTGGTGTAGGGCAGTGTGTGTGAGGTTGGTGGAGTGTGTGGGGGTGAGGGTGACGGTGAGTGTGGTGTAGGGCAGTGTGTGTGAGGTTGGTGGAGTGTGTGGGGGTGAGGGTGACGGTGAGTGTGGTTTAGGGCAGTGTGTGTGAGGTTGGTGGAGTGTGTGGGGGTGAGGGTGACGGTGAGTGTGGTGTAGGGCAGTGTGTGTGAGGTTGGTGGAGTGTGTGGGGGTGAGGGTGACGGTGAGTGTGGTGTGGGGCAGTGTGTGTGAGGTTGGTGGAGTGTGTGGGGGTGAGGGTGACGGTGAGTGTGGTGTAGGGCAGTGTGTGTGAGGTTGGTGGAGTGTGTGGGGGTGAGGGTGACGGTGAGTGTGGTGTAGGGCAGTGTGTGTGAGGTTGTTGGAGTGTGTGGGGGTGAGGGTGACGGTGAGTGTGGTGTAGGGCAGTGTGTGTGATGGTGGTGGAGTGTGTGGGGGTGAGGGTGACGGTGAGTGTGGTGTAGGGCAGTGTGTGTGAGGTTGTTGGAGTGTGTGGGGGTGAGGGTGACGGTGAGTGTGGTGTAGGGCAGTGTGTGTGATGGTGGTGGAGTGTGTGGGGGTGAGGGTGACGGTGAGTGTGGTGTAGGGCAGTGTGTGTGATGGTGGTGGAGTGTGTGGGGGTGAGGGTGACGGTGAGTGTGGTGTAGGGCAGTGTGTGTGAGGTTGTTGGAGTGTGTGGGGGTGAGGGTGACGGTGAGTGTGGTGTAGGGCAGTGTGTGTGATTTTGGTGGAGTGTGTGATGGTGAGCGTGATGTTGAAGGTGGTGCAGGGCAGTGTGTGTGATGGTAGCGGAGTGTGTGGGGGTGAGCGTGATGGTGGGGAGGTGTGGGGTGGAGTGTGTGATGATGGTGGTGTGTGTGAGTGAGTGTGATGGTGGGGTGATGTGGCGCAGTGTGTTTGATGGTGTTGGAGTGCGTGGAGGTAAGTGTAATGGTGAGCGAGTTGTGGGGCACTGTGTGTAATGGTGGTGGATGGTGTGGGCGTGAGCATGACAGTGAGGGAAGTGTGGGGCAGTAAGTGTGATGGCGGTGGAGTGAGTGAGGCTTTGCGTGACAGTGAGGCGGGTGTGGGGTAGTGTGTGTGAGGGTGAAGGCGTGTGTGGGGATGAGCACTACGGTGGGGGTGGTGTGGGGCAGTGTGCGTGATGGTAGTGGAGTGTGTAATGGTGAACGTGACGGCGGGGGTGGTGGGGGGAGTGTGTCGAATGTTGGTGAAGTGTGTGTGGGTGAGCGTGATGTCGAGGGTGGTGCGTGGCAGTGTGTCTGATGGTTGTGAAGTTTGTGAGTGTGAGCGTGACGGCGAGGGTGAGGTGGAGCAGTGTGTTTGGTGGTGGCATGTGTGGCGTTGAGTGTGATTTTGAGGGTAGTGTCGAGCAGTGTGTGGGGATGAGCGTGACTGCGAGGGTTGTGCGTGTTAGGTTGTGTGATGGTTGTGGAGTGCGTGAGGGTGAGCATGACGGTGGGTATTGTGCAGGGCAGGTTGTGTGAGGGTGGCGGAGTGTGTGGGGGTGAGTATGAATGTGGGGGTGGTGTGGCGTGGAGTGTGTGGTGGTGGTGGATTGTGTGGGGGTGAGCAGGATAGTGGGGGTGGTGTTGGACAGTGTGTATGAGGGTGGTGTAGTGTGTGGTGGTGAGCATGATGGTGGGGGGTAGTGTGGGGCAGTGTGTGTGAGGGTGGTGGAGTGTGTGGGGGTGCGCATTATGGTGGGGGTGGTGTGGGGCAATATGTGTAAGTGTGGTGGAGTGTGTGCGTGTGAGTGTGACGGTGGGGGTGGTGTGGGGCAGTGTTCGTGAGTGTGGTGGAGTGTGTGGGGGTGAGTGTGACGGTGGGGGTAGTATGGTGCATTGTGTGTGAGGATGGTGGAGTGTGTGGGGGTGCGCATTATGGTGGGGGTGGTGTGGGGCAATATGTGTTAGTGTGGTGGAGTGTGTGCGTGTGAGTGTGACGGTGGGGGTAGTATGGTGCATTGTGTGTGAGGATGGTGGAGTGTGTGGTTGTGAGTGTGACGGTGGGGGTGGTGTGGGGCAATATGTGTTAGTGTGGTGGAGTGTGTGGGGGTGCGCATAATGGTGGGGGTGGTGTGGGGCAGTGTGTGTGAGGGTGGTGGATTGTGCGGTGGTGCGCGTGAAGTTGGGGGTGGTGTGGGGCAATATGTGTGATGATGGTGGGGTGTGTGGGGTTGAGCATAATGGTACATCAGAGATACATCAGAGAGAGTGTGTGAGTGAGAGAGAGGGAAGACAGTGCACATCAGAGAGAGTGTGTGAGTAAGAGAGGTAGAGACGCACAGTGTACATCAGAAAGAGTGTGTGAGTGAGCAAGAGAGAGAGTGAGTGTCCATCACAGAGAGTGTGTGAACGACAGAGAGAGAAACAGTGCACATCAGAGAGAGTGTATGAGTGAGCAAGAGAGAGAGAGAGAAAGTGTACATCAGAGAGAGTGTGTGAGTGAGCAAGAGAGAGAGTGAGTGTCCATCACAGAGAGTGTGTGAACGACAGAGAGAGAAACAGTGCACATCAGAGAGAGTGTATGAGTGAGCAAGAGAGAGAGAGAGAAAGTGTACATCAGAGAGAGTGTGTGAGTGAGAGAGTGAGAGAGAGAGAGACAGACAGACAATATATATCACAGAGAGTGTTTGAGCGATAGAAAGAGAAAGAGACAGTGCACATCAAAGTGAGTGTGAGTGAGCGAGAGAGAGAGAGAGAGAGATAGTGTACCTCAGAGAGAGTATGAGAGTGACAGTGGCAGTCAGTGCATATCAGAGAGACTTTGTGAGTGTGTGTGTGTGTGAGAGAGAGAGAGACAGACAATCAATGTACATCACAGAGAGTGTTTGAGCAATAGAGAGAGAGAGAGACAGTGCACATCAAAGTGAGCGTGTGAATGAGCAAGAGAGAGAGAGAGACAGTGCACATCAGAGAGTGTGTGAGTGAGACAGAGGGAGAGACAGAGACGGAGAGACAGAGTACATCACAGAGAGAGAGAGAGAGAGACAGTGTACATCAGACAGAGTGAGTGAGTGAGAGAGAGAGACAGTCTACATCAGAGAGAGTGTGTCAGAGAGAGAGAGAGAATTTACATCAGAGAGAGTGTGTCAGTGAGTGTTAGAGCTACAGTGTACATTAGAGAGAGAGTGAGAAGGACAGAGACAATGTACATCACAAAGTGTGTAAGACAGAGAGACAGTGTACATCAGAGAGTGTGAGAAAGAGAGAGAGAGAGTGTGTACATCAGAGTGAGAGTGTGAGGGAGAGAGAGAGACAGGCAGACAGCACATCAGAGAGAGATTGGTTGAATGTGGGAGAATGAGAGACAGTGTACATCAGAGAGAGTGTGTGAGTGACAGTCAGATAGACAGTGCATATCTGACAGGCTTGTGAGTGAGAGAGACAGAGAGAGAGAGTGTGAGTGATAGAGAGTTACAGTGCACATTAGAGAGAGTGTGAGAGTGAGAGAGACAGAGGGGCTGTGTACATCAGAGAGAGTGAGTGAGTAAGCGAGCGAGAAAGAGAGACAAAGTATATCAGAGTCAGTATGTGAGTGTGTGTGTGAGAGAGAGAGACAGCATACATCAGAGAGTGTGTGTGAATGAGAGGGAGAGAGAGAGTGCAAATCTGAGAGAGTGAGAGAGTGAGAGAGACAGTGTACATAAGAGATAGTGTGAGAGAGAGAGAGCGCCAGTGTACATCAGAGAGAATGTCTGAATGAGAGGGAGAGAGACAGTGTATATCAGGGAGAGTGTGTGAGTTAGTGAGAGAGGGAGAGACACAGTGTACATCAGAGAGAGTGTCTGAGTGAGAGACAGAGTACATGAGTGAGTGTGCGTGAGTGACAGAGGCAGATAGACAGAGCAAATCAGACAGACTTTGTGAGTGTGTGTGTGAGTGAGCAAGAGAGAGTGAGTGTACATCATAGAGTGTGTGTGAACGGTCGAGAGAGACAGTGCACATTAAAGAGAGTGTGTGAGTGAGCAAGTGAGAGAGACAAAGTGTACATCAGAGAGTGTGTGTGTGAAAGAGAGAGAGAGACAGAGACAGAGTACATCAGAGAGAGTGAGAGAGACAGTGTACATCAGAGAGAGTGTGTGAGTGACAGTGACAGATAGACAGTGCATATCAGACAGACTTTGTGAGTGTGTGTGAGTGAGAGAGAGAGAGAGACAGAGACAGACAATATACACCACAGAGAGTGTTTGAGCGATAGAGAGAGACAGTGAACATCAAAGTAAGTGTGTGAGTAAGCAAGAGAGAGAGACAGTGTATATCAGAGAGAGTGTGAGAGTGTGTGTGTGTGAGAGAGTGCACATCAGAGAGTGTGTGAGTGACAAAGAGAGACAGAGACAGAGAGACAGAGTACATCAGAGTGAGTGAGAGAGAGAGACAGTGTACATCACAGAGTGTGTGAGTGACAGATAAGTGGAAAGTGTATATCAGATAGACTTTGTGAGTGAGAGAGAGAGAGACAGAGTACATCAGAGAGTGTGAGAGTGAGAGAGAGACAGTGCACATCAGAGAGTGTGTGAGTGAGAGAAAGAGTGACAGTGTACCTCAGAGAGAGAGTGTGTGAGTGAGAGAGACAATGCGTACATCAGAGAGAGAGTGTAAGGGAGAAGAGAGAGAGAGGGAGGGGTAGTGTACAGCAGAGACTGCCTATCAGAGAGAGAGAAAGAGAGAGACACACAGAGAGAAAACTTATATCAGCGAGAGTGTGTGACTGAGTGTTAGAGCTACAGTGTACATTAGAGAGAGGGTAAGAGGGAGAGACACAGTGCAAAGAAAGATAGAGTGAGAGAGAGAGAGATAGACAGTGTGCGTGAGAGTGTGAGGAAGGGAGAGAGAGAGACAGACAGACAGACGTTACATCAGAGAGAGAGTGGTTGAGTATGGGAGAATGAGAGACAGTGACCATCAGGGAGAGTGTATGAGTGATAGAGTCAGACACAGAGTGCATATCAGACAGACTGTCTGGGAGACAGACAGAGAGAGACAGTGAGATAGAGAGTGTAAGTGAGAGAGAGAGTGACAGTGCACATCAGAGAGAGTGTAAGAGTAAGAGAGAGAGAGAGAGACAGTGTACATCACAGAGAGCGAGTGAGTGAGCGAGATCGAGTATACATCAGAGAGAGTGTGTGAGTGTGAGAGAAAGAGAGAGATAGAGAAACAACATACATCAGAGAGAGTGTGTGAATGAGAGGGAGAGAGACAGTGTTCATCAGAGAGAGTGAGAGAATGAGACAGAGAAACAGTGTACATCAGAGACAGTGTGAGAGAGTGACAGTGCACATCAGAGAGAGTGTGTGTGAGTGAGAGAGAGAGTGTATATCAAAGAGAGTGTGTGGGTTAGTGAGAGAGAAATAGAGAGAGAGTACATGAGAGAGAGTGTCTGAGTGAGAGAGAGAGCTAGTGTACATCATAGAGAGTGTGTGAGTGAAAGAGAGAGAGACAGTTTACACTAGAGAGTGTATGTCAGTTAGAGAGAGAATGACAGTGCACATCAAAGTGTGTGAGTGTGAGTAAGATAGAGAAAAGGAGACAGTCAGCGTACATTAGAGAGAGAGTGAGGGAGAGAGAGAGAGGGATAGTGTACAACAGAGAGGGTGTGTCAGAGAGAGCGAGCGAGAGAGAGAGAGAGTGACAGTGTACAACAGAGAGTGTGTCAGAGAGAGACAGACAAAGAGAGACAGAGAGGGAGAGAGAATTTACATCAGAGAGAGAGTGTGAGTGAGTGTTAGAGCTACAATGTACATTAGAAAGAGAATGAGAGGGAGAGAGACAATATACATCACAGAGAGTGCTTGAGTAAGAGAGAGAGACATTGTACATCAGATAGAATGTGAAAAAGAGAGAGCGAGACAGACAGACAGTGTACATCAGAGTGAGAGTGTGAGGGAGAGAGAAAGACAGACAGACAGCACATCAGAAAGAGAGTGATTGAGTGGGGGAAAGTGAGAGTCAGTGCACATCAGAGAGTGTGTGAGGGACAGGGTCAGATAGACAGTGCATATCTGACAGACAGTGTGTGAGAGACAGACAGAGAGAGAGAGACAGACAGAGAGAGAGAGTGTAAGTGAGAAAGAGAGTGATAGTGCACATCAGAGAGAGTGTGAGAGTGAGAGAGACAGAGAGACTGTGTACATCAGAGAGAGTGAGTGAGCGAGAGGGAGAGAGAATGAACATCAGAGTCAGTGTGTGAGTGAGGGAGTGAGTGAGAGAGAGAGACAGCATACATCAGAGAGAGTGTGTGAGTGAGAGGGAGAGAGAGAGTGCAAATCTGAGAGTGAGATAGAGAGAGAGACAGTGTACATCAGAGATAGTGTGAGAGAGAGAGTGACAGTGCGTGAGAGATACAGATAGACAGAGCATATCAGATAGACTGTGTGAGTAAGAGACAGAGAGAGTCAGTGTACATCAGAGATAGTGCGCGAGGGAGGGAGAGGGACAGTGTGCATCAGAGACAGTGTGTGACTGAGAGAGAGAAAAAAAGGGAGAGAACATCAGACAGGGAGTGAAACTGAGAGAGAGCGAGAGGGAGAGCGAAAGAGAGACTGTAAACATCGGAGAGAGTTTGTGACTGTGAGAGGGTGTGAGAGAGAGAGACAGTGCACATCAGACAGTGTGTGTGACTGAGAGAGAGACAGAGAGAGAGACAAAGAGTGTACATCACAGAGAGAGAGTGAGTGGGGGAGGGAGAGGGACAGTGTACATCAGAGAGCATGCGTGAGGAAGAGAGAAAGTGACAGTGTACATTAGACAGTGTGTGTGTAAGAGAGAAAGAGTGACAGTGTACATCAGAGAGAGTGTGTGGGTGAGAGAGAGGGGTACTTTGTACATCAGAGAGAGTGAGAGAGAGAGACAGAGACAGAGACGGAACAGCAAGACAGTGTACGTGAAAGAGTGTGTGTGAGTAAGACAGACAGAGAGAGAGAGAGAGACAGTGCACATCAGAGAGAGTGTGTAAAGTGACAGAGAGTGAGAGACACTTACATGAGAGTGTGTGAGTGAGTGAGAGTGAGAGAGGGACAGTGTAAATCAGAGCGTGTGTGAGTGAGAAAGTGAGAGACAGTATACATCAGAGAGAGTGCATGCATGAGAGATACAGATAGACAGACCATATCGGATAGACTGTGTGAGTGGGTGTGTGAGATAGAGAGAGAGAAGGAGGCAGTATACAGAGACAGTGAGTGATTGAGAGAGAGAGAGACACATCCGAGAGAGTGTGCGAGAGAGAGCGCGAGAGTGTACATCAGAGAGTGTGTGTGAGTAAGAGAGAGAGAGAGTGCACATCAGAGAGAATGTGAGTGAGAGAGAGTGGTACTTCAGACATCAGACAGAATGTGAGAGAGACACAAAGAGAGATATTGTGAGTGAGAGAGAGAGCAAGAGACAGAGTGTATACATCAGAGATAGGGCACGAGGGAGAGAGACAGTGTACATCAGACAGAGTGTGTGAGTGAGAGAGAGATCCACTGTACATCAGAGAGAGTATACGAGAGAGTAATTGAGAGAGAGAAAAAGTGTACAGAGAGTGCGTGAGTGAGAGAGAGAGAGACCAAGTGTACACCAGAGATGGTGTGTCACTGAGCGAGAGAGAGAGAGAGAGAGAGAAAGGGAGAGTGTCCATCAGAGAGTGTGTGTGAGTAAGAGAGAGAGTGTGTGACAGTGCACGTTAGAGAGAGTGAATGAGTTCGAGAGAGAGAAAGGCTTTGTTTATCAGAGAGACTGAGAGAGACAAAGACAGAGACATAGACAGAGAGACAGTTTAGGTCAGAGAGATTGTGTGAGTAAGACAGAGAGAGAGATAGTGCACATCAGAAAGAGTGTGAGAGTGAGAGAGACAGAGAGACTGTGTACATCAGAGACAGTGAGTGAATGAGCGAGCGAGCGAGAGAGAGACAATGTACATCAGAGAGAGTGTGTGAGTGAGAGAGTGAGAGAGTGAGAGACAACATGCATCAGTGAGAGTGTGTGCATGAGAGGGAGAGAGAGAGTGCAGATCTGAGAGTGTGGGAGAGTGAGAGAGAGACAGTGTACATCAGAGATAGTGTGTGAGAGAGTGTCAGTGCACGTCAGAGAGAGTGTGTGAGTGAGAGATGTAGACAGACAGATCACATCAGATATACTGTGTGAGTGCGAAAGAGAGAGTGAGAGACAGTCTATATCAGAGATAGTGCGTGAGGGATGGAGAGGGATAGTGTACATCGGAGTGAGTGCGTGAGGGAGAGAGAGAGTGACAGTGTAAATTAGACAGTGTGTGCATAAGAGAGAGTGACAGTGCACATCAGAAAGAGTGTGTGAGTGTGTGAGAGAGGGGTACTTTGTACATCAAAGAGAGTGAGAGAGAGACAGAGACAGAGAGACAGTGTAGGTCAGAGAGAATGTGTGAGTAAGACAGAAAGAGAGAAAGAGAGAGACAGTGTAAATCAGAGAGAGAATGTGAGTGACAGTGAGAGAGACAGTCCACATTAGAGAGAGTGTGTAAGTGACAGAGCGTGAGAGAAAGTTACATGAGAGTGTGTGACTGAGAGAGAGAGGACAATGTAAATCAGAGCGTGTGTGTGAGTGAGAAAGTGAGAGACAGTATACATCAGAGAGAGTGCGTGCGTGAGAGATACAGATAGACAGAGCATACCAGATAGACTGTGTGAGTGTGTGTGTGTGAGATAAAGAGAGTGAGAGAAAGAGGCAGTATACGGAGACAGTCAGTGAGTGAGAGAGAGAGACCAAGTGTACATCAGAGAGAGTGTGTGAGAGAGTGAGAGTGAGAGAGTGCACATTAGAGTGTGTGACAGAGAGAGAGAGCATGTACATCAGAGAGAATGAGTCAGTGAGAGAGAGAGAGAGAGCGGGACTTCGTACATCAGAGAGAGAGTGTATGAGAGAGAGAGATAGAGAGATAGTGTATATCAGAGAGAATGTGTAAGTGAGAGAGAGAGAAAGCGAGAGAGAGAGTGTACATCAGAGAGAGTGTGTGAGTGAGAGAGATATCGAGTGTAGATCAGAGAGAGTGTACGAGAGAGTAAGTGAGAGAGAGAGACAGTGTACAGAAGAGTGGGTGAGTGAGAGGGAGACCAAGTGTAAATCAGAGAGGGTGTGTCACTGAGAGAGAGAGAGAGTGCGTGTGTCCATCAGAGTGAGTGTGTGAGTAAGGGAGAATGTGTGACAGTGCACATTATGGAGAGTGTGTGAGTTCGAGAGAGAGAGGCTTTGTTTATCAGAGACCGTGAGAGAGACAGAGACAGAGACATTGACAGAGAGACAGTTTAGGTCAGAGAGATTGTGTGAGTAAGACAGACAGTGAGAGAGAGAGACAGTCCGCATCAGAGAGAGTGTGTGAAGTGACAGAGAGAGAGAGAGACAGTTACATGAGAGTGTGTGAGTGAGTGAGAGATGAGAGGACAGTGTAAATCAGAGACAGTGTGTGAGTGAGAAAGTGAGACACAATGTACATCGGAGAGAGTGCGAGCGTGAGAGATACAGATAGACAGAGCATATCAGAGAGACTGTGTGTGTGTGTGAGAGATAGATAGAGAGAGAGAAGGTGGCAGTATACAGAGACAGTGAGTGAATTAGAGAGTGACCAAGTGAACATCAGAGAGAGCGTGCGAGAGAGAGAGCGAGAGTGTACATCAGAGAGTGTGTGTGACTAAGAGAGAGAGAGAGCGTGTACATCAGAGAGAATGTGTGTGAGAGAGAGAGCGGGACTTCGTACATCAGAGAGAGTGAATGGGAGAGAGAGAGAGAGACAGAGTGACAGTGTCCATCAGAGAGAGTGTGTGAGTGAGAGAGAGATCCAGTGTACATCAGAGAGAGTGTACGAGAGAGTAAGTGAGAGATAGAGACAGTGTACAGAGAGAGAGAGTGAGTGAGCGATCAAATGTGATCGAGAGTCGAGGAATAGGGAGAGAGAACAATTAAATGCGTGGCTACAGGGATGGTGCAGGAGGGAGGGATTTCGGTACTTGGATAACTGGGGTTCTTTCTGGGGAAGGTGGGACCTCTATAAACAGGATGGTCTGCACCTGAACCTGAGGGGCACCAGTATCCTTGGGGGGAGGTTTGCTAGTGCTCTTGGGGGGGGGGGGTTTAAACTAACTCTGCAGGGGCATGGGAACCCAGAATGTAGCTTTAGGGTGCAGGACCTGGAGTGTAGGGAGGTTAGGAATATGGCATCAATCTTAAAGGAGGGTGCCTGTAAACAGAAGAGTGGCTTGAAGTGTGTATACTTTAATGCCAGAAGTATACGAAATAAGGTAGGTGAACTTGCAGCGTGGGTTGGTACCTGGGACTTCGATGTTGTGGCTATTACGGAGACATGGCTAGATCAGGGACAGGATTGGCTGTTGCAGGTTCCAGGGTTTAAATGTTTTAGTAGGGTCAGAGGTGAGGGTAAAAGGGGGGGGGGTGTGGCTTTGCTTGTCAAAGATAGTATTACAGCGTTGGAAAGGAAGATGGACGAAGATTTGCCATCTGAGGTAGTTTGGGTTGAGGTTAGGAATAGGAGAGGTGAGGTCACCCTGTTAGGAGTCTTTTACAGGCCTCCTAATAGTCCTAGAATCGTTGAAGAAAGGATTGCGAAGATGATTCAGGAGAAGAGTGACAGTAATAGAGTGATTGTTATGGGAGACTTTAACTTTCCTGATATTGATTGGGAAAGCTGTAGCTCAAGTTCGTTAGATGGGTCAGTGTTTGTGCAATGTGTGCAGGAGAGTTTCCTGACACAATATGTAGATAAGCCAACAAGAGGTGAGGCCATACTGGATTTGGTTCTGGGTAACGAACCAGGCCAGGTATTAGAACTAGAGGTAGGTGAGCACTTTGGGGACAGTGACCACAATTCGGTGATTTTTACTCTCGTGATGGAGAGGGATAAGTGTGTACTCCAGGGCAAGAGTTATAGCTGGGGGCAGGGAAATTATGATGCGTTGAGGCATGATTTAGGATGTGTGGATTGGAAAAGTAGATTCCAAGGCAAGAGCGTAAACGATATGTGGAACTTGTTCAAGGAGCAACTATTGAGTGTCCTTGATAAGTACGTACCTATCAGGCAGGGAGGAAAGGGTCGTGTGAGGGAGCCGTGGCTTAATAAGGAGTTGGAATCCCTTGTTAAATGGAAGAGGGCGGCCTTTGTAAAGATGAGGCGTGAAGGTTCAATAGGGGCGATTGAGAGTTATAAGGTAGCCAGGAAGGATCTGAAGAGAGAGCTAAGAGCAGCAAGGAGGGGACATGAAACGTCCTTAGTGGGTAGGATTAGGGAAAACCCTAAGGCTTTCTATAGGTATGTTAGGAATAAAAGAATGACTAGGGTAGGAAGAGATCCAATCAAGGATAGTAATGGGAAGTTGCGTGTGGAGGCTGAAGAGATTGGGGAGGCGCTGAATGAATACTTTTCGTCAGTATTCACTCAGGAACAGGACATTGTTGTCGATATGAATACTGAGGCACGAATAATTAGAATGGATGGCTTTGAGATATGTAGAGAAGAGGTGTTGGAAATTCTGGCAAGGGTGAAAATAGATAAGTCCCCTGGGCCTGATGGCATTTATTCTAGGATTCTCTGGAAAGCAAGGGAGGAGATTGCAGAGCCATTGGCCTTGATTTTTTTTTAGATTAGATTACTTACAGTGTGGAAACAGGCCCTTCGGCCCAACAAGTCCACACCGCCCCGCCGAAGCGTAACCCACCCATACCCCTACATCTACATCTACATCTACATCTACCCCTACCTAACATTACGGGCAATTTAGCTTAGCCAATTCACCTGACCGGCACATTTTTTGGAGTGTGGGAGGAAACCGGAGCACCCGGAGGAAACCCACGCAGACACGGGGAGAACGTGCAAACTCCACACAGTCAGTCGCCTCTTTGTGTCCTCTTTGTCTACAGGAATAGTGCCAGAGGACTGGAGGCTAGCAAACGTGGTTCCCTTGTTCAAGAAGGGGAGTAGGGATAATCCTAGTAACTATAGGCCAGTGAGTCTCACTTCTGTTGTGGGCAAAGTCTTAGAGAGAATTGTAAGGGATAGGATTTATGCACATCTGGATAAGAATAATATGATCAAGGATAGTCAGCATGGTTTTGAGAAGGGCAGGTCGTGCCTCACAAACCTTATTGAATTCTTTGAGAAAGTGACTAAGGAGGTAGATGAGGGGAAAGCGGTAGATGTGGTATATATGGATTTTAGTAAGGCGTTTGATAAGGTCCCCCATGGTAGGCTACTGCAGAAAATACAGAGATATGGCATTGAGGGTGAGTTGGAGGTTTGGATTAGGAATTGGCTCTCTGGAAGAAGACAGAGGGTAGTAGTTGATGGCAAAGGTTCATCTTGGAGTGCCGTCACTAGCGGTGTTCCGCAAGGATCTGTTTTGGGACCATTGCTGTTTGTCATTTTTATAAATGACCTGGAGGAAGGGTTAGAAGGTTGGGTGAGCAAGTTTGCGGATGATACGAAAGTCGGAGGAGTTGTAGACAGTGAGGAAGGATGTGGCAGGTTACAGCAGGATATAGAGAAGCTGCAGAGCTGGGCAGAAAGGTGGCAAATGGAGTTCAATGTAGCTAAGTGTGAAGTGATTCACTTTGGTAAGCGTAACAAAAAGATGGGGTACTGGGCTAATGGTCGGATACTTGGTAGTGTGGAAGAGCAGAGGGATCTTGGTGTCCATGTACACAGATCTCTGAAAGTTGCCACCCAGGTAAATAGTGCAGTGAAGAAGGCATATGGCGTACTGGCTTTTATTGGTAGAGGAATTGAGTTCCGGAGTCCTGAGGTCATGCTGCAGTTGTATAAGACTCTGGTGCGGCCGCATCTGGAATATTGTGTGCAGTTTTGGTCGCCATACTATAGGAAGGATGTGGAGGCACTGGAACGGGTGCAGAGGAAGTTTACCAGGATGTTGCCTGGTATGGTAGGAAGATCCTATGAGGAAAGGCTGAGGCACTTGGGGTTGTTTTCATTGGAGAAAAGAAGGTTTAGGGGTGACTTGATAGAGGAATACAAGATGATTAGGGGGTTAGATAGGGTTGACAGTGAGAACCTTTTTCCACGTATGGAGTCAGCTATTACAAGGGGGCATAGCTTTAAATTAAGGGGGGGTAGATATAGGACTGATGTTAGGGGTAGGTTCTTCACTCAGCGAGTCGTGAGTTCATGGAATGCCCTGCCAGTAGCAGTAGTGGACTCTCCCTCTTTATGGGTATTTAAGCGGGCATTGGATAGGTATATGGAGGATAGTGGGTTAGTGTAGGTTAGGTGGGCTTGGATCGGCGCAACATCGAGGGCCGAAGGGCCTGTACTGCGCTGTATTGTTCTATGTTCTATGTTCTATGTACATCAGAGACGGTGTCTCACTGCGAGAGAAAGAGAGAGAGAGTATCCATCAGAGAGTGTGTGTGAGTAAGAGAGAGAGAGAGTGTGACGGTGCACGTTAGAGAGAGTGTTTGAGTTCGAGAGAGAGAGGCTTTGTTTATCAGAGAGAGTGAGAGAGAGACAAAAACACAGAAGACAGAGAGACAGTTTAGGTCAGAAAGATTGTGTTAGTAAGACAGAGAGAGAGTGACAGTGCACATCAGAGAGAGTGTGTGAGTGAGAGATACAGACAGACAGAGCATATCAGTGAGACTGTGTGAGTGAGAGAGAGAGATACAGACAGTGTACATCAGAGAGTGTGTGTGACTGAGTGAGAGTGAGAAAAAGAGAGAAAACTTCACACAGGGAGTGTGACTGAGAGCTAGAGAGAGAGAAAGAGAGACTGTAAACATCGGAGAGAGTTTGTGACTGGGTGAGAGAGAGAGAGAGAAAGTGTACATCAGACAGTGTGTGTGACTGAGAGAGACAGAGAGTGTACATCAAGAGAGAGTGAGTGCGGGAGGGAGAGGGACAGTGTACATCGGAGTGAGTGCGTGAGGGAGAGAGAGAGTGACAGTGTAAATTAGACAGTGTGTGCATAAGAGAGAGAGAGAGAGAGTGACAGTGCACATCAGAAAGAGTGTGTGAGTGAGAGAGAGGGGTACTTTGTACATCAGAGAGAGTGAGAGAGAGAGAGACTGAGACAGAGACCGAGAGACAGTGTAGGTCAGAGAGAGTGTGTGAGTAAGACACAGAAAGAGAGAAAGAGAGAGACAGTGTAAATCAGAGAGAGTATGTGAATGACAGTGAGAGAGACAGTCCACATCAGAGAGAGTGTGTAAAGTGACAGAGAGTGAGAGAAAGTTACATGACAGAGTGTGAGTGTGAGAGAGAGAGAGAGAACAGAGTAAAGAGAGAGAGTGTACAGAGAGAGAGTGTGTGTCAGTGTGAGAGGCAGACAGACTGACAGTGTACAACAGACAGTGTGTGTCAGTGAGAGAGAGAGACAGACAGTGTACAACAGAGAGTGTGTGTCAGTGAGAGAGAGAGAGAATTTATATCAGATTATGTGACTGAGAGTGAGAGATACAGTGTACATTAGTGAGTGTCTGAGTGAGAGAACGAGAGACAGACAGAGAGACAGTGTACATCAGAAAGAGTGAGGGAGTGAGAGAGGGAGAGAGAGAGGCAGGCAGAGTGTACATTAGAGAGTATGTCTGAGTGTGTGTGTGTGAGAGAGAGAGAGAGAATTTACATCAGTGAGTGTGTGAGTGAGAGTGAGAGCTACAGTGTACATGAGTGGGGGTCTGAGTGAGAGAGAGACAGAGAGACAGTGTACATCAGAGAGAGTGTGTGAGTAAGAGAGAGAGAGAGAGACAGTGTCCATCGGAGAGAGTGTCTGAGAGAGGGAGAGACAGTATACATCAGAGAGAGTGTGGGAGTGACAGAGCGAAAGAGCAAGAGAGAGTTTACATCAGAGAGTGTGAGTGAGAGCGAGAGAGAGAGAGAGAGACAGAGTGTATATCAGAGTGTGCGAGTAAGAGATAGAGGGAGAGACAATGTACAGAGAGAGCTGTGTGAGTGAGAGAGAGAGTGACAGTGTACATCAGAGAGTGTGTGGGAGTGAGAGAGAGCGAGAGAGAGACCTTATACATCAGAGACAGCTGTGTGAGTGAGAGAGAGAGACAGTGTATATCAGAGAGAGTGTGTGAGTGAGAGATATTAGATAGACTGTGCAAGTGGGTGAGTGTGTGTGTGAGAGAGAGTACAGAGAGAGTGAGTGAGAGAGAGAACACGTGTACATCAGAGAGAGTGTGTGAGTGAGAGAGAGAGATACATTGCACATCAGAGAGAGTGTTTGAGTGTGAGAGAAAGAGAGTTTACATCAGAGAATGTGTGAGTGTGAGAGTGAGTGTACATCAGACAGATTGTGTGAGTCTGAGAGAGAGAGGGACAGAGTGTGAATGAGAGAGAGAGGGACAGGTACATCAGAGCGTGTGTGAGTGAGGGAGACGGCGAAAATCAGAGAGAGTGAGATAGTTATAGACAGTGTACATCAGAAAGAATGTGGAGTGAGAAAGAGAGAGACAATTTACAACAGAGAGAGAGTGAGAGTGAGATCTACAGTGAATATTAGAGAGCGTCTGACTGAGAGAGCGAGAGAGAGTCAGAGAGACAGTGTACATCAGAGAGTGTGTGAGTGTGAGAGAGACAGTGTACATCGGAGAGAGTGTGGGAGAAAGGGAGAAACAGTGTACATCAGAGAGAGAGTGTGGGAGTGACAGAGAGAAAGAGCGAGAGAGAGTTTACATCAGAGAGTGTGAGTGAGAGCGAGAGAGACAGATAGTACATCAGAGTGAGTGTGTAAGTAAGAGATAGAGAGAGAGACAATGTACAGAGAGAGCTGTGTGAGTGAGAGAGAGAGCGACAGTGTACATCAGAGAGTGTGTGGGAGTGAGAGCAAGAGAGACATTATACATCAGAGAGAGCTGTGTGAGTGAGAGAGAGAGTGTAGATCAGAGAGAGTATGTGAGTGAGAGATATCAGATAGACTGTGTGAGTGTGGGAGAGAGAGTACAGAGAGAGTGAGTGAGAGAGAGATACATTGCACATCAGAGAGAGTGTGTGAGTGTGAGAGATAGAGAGTTTACATCAGAGAGTGTATGAGTGAGTGAGAGAGTGAGAGAGTGTACATCAGACAGACTGTGTGAGTGAGAGAGAGAGGGACAGTGTACATCAGAGAGAGTGTGCGAGTGAGAGAGAGAGAGGGACTTATTACATCAGAGAGAGAGTGAGTGAGAGACAAAGACAGAGTGACAGTGTATATCAGAGAGAGTGTGTGAATAAGACAGAGGGAGAGACAGACAGTGTACATCAGAGAGAGAATGAATGAGAGAGAGAGAGAGAGAGAGAGAGAGAGAGACAGTGTACATCAGAGAGAGTGCTTGACTGAGAGACAGAGACAATTACATCAGAGCATGTCTGAGTGAGTGAGACGTTGAAAGGCAGAGAAAGTGAGAGATTTAGAGACAGTGTACATCAGAAAGAATGTGGAGTGAGAAAGAGAGAGACAATTTACATCAGAGAGAGAGTGAGAGTGAGATCTACAGTGAATATTAGAGAGCGTCTGCGTGAGAGAGCGAGAGAGAGTCAGAGAGCCTGTCTATATCAGAGAGAGTGTGTGAGTGACAGAGACAGATAGACAGTGCATATCAGATATATCGTGTGAGTGTGAGAGAGAGAGATAGAGAAACAGAGAGAAAGTGACAGTGTACATCTGAGATAGTGTGCGAGCGAGAGATAGGGACAGTCTACATCAGAGAGAGTGTGTGACTGAGAGAGAGAAAAAGAGAGAGAGTACATCAGAGAGAGAGTGTGACAGAGAGAGTGAGTGAGAGAGAGAGACTGTATACATCAGAAAGAGTTTGTGACTGTGTGAGAAAGTGTGAGACAGTATACATCAGAGAGTGTGTGTGACTGAGCAAGGGACAGAGAGAGAGAGCGTACATCAGAGAGAGAGTGAGTGCGAGAGAGAGAGGGACAGTTTAAATCAGAGAGAGTGCGTGAGGGAGAGAGAGAGTGACAGTGTACATTAGACAGTGTGTGTGTAAGAGAGAGAGAGTGACAGTGCACATCAGAGAGAGTGTGTGAGAGAGAGAGAGTAAATTTGTACATCAGAGAGAGTGTGTGAGTGGGAGAGAGGGGGTTTTGTACATTAGAGAGAGAGTGAGTGAGAGAGACAGAGAGACAGTGTAGTTCAGAGGGTGTGTGTGAGTAAGTGAGAGAGAGAGACAGTGTACATCAGAGAGAGTGTGTAAAGTGACAGAGAGAGTTACATGAGAGTGTGTGAGTGAGAGAGAGAGAGAGACAGTGTAAATCTGAGAGTGTGTGTGAGTGAGAAAGTAAGAGACAGTGTAGATCAGAGAGAATGTGTGAGTGAGAGATACAGATAGACAGAGCAGATAGACTGCTCTATCTGCAGATAGAGCATATAGAGTGACAGAGAGTGAGAGAGAGGCAGTATACAGAGAGAGTGAATTCGTGAGGGAGAGACCAAGTGTACATCAGAGAGAGTGTGCGAGAAGAGAGAGCGAGAGTGTACATCAGAGAGTGTGTGTGAGTAAGAGAGAGAGAGTGCACACCTGAGAGAATGTGTGAGTTAGCGAAAAGGGGGATTTCGTACATCAGAGAGAGAGTAAGAGAGCGAGAGAGAGAGAGAGTGTACATCAGAGACAGTGTGTGAGTGAGAGAGAGCGAGAGAGAAAGAGAGTGATATCAAGTGTACATCAGAGAGATTGTATTGAGAGAGTAAGTGAGAAAGAGACAGTGTACAGAGAGAGAGAGTGAGAGAGAGGCCAAGTGTATACCAGAGAGTGTCTGTAAGTGAAAGAGAGAGAAAATTTGCATCAGATTATGTGAGAGAAAGAGAGAGACAGTGTACAGAGAAAGTGAGTGAGTGAGAGAGAGCGTGCGTGAGACAGTGGACATCAGAGAGGGTGGGAGAGTGAGAGAGAGAGTTTGTAAGAGAGAGAGTGTGTGGGCAAGAGGGAGAGACAATGTGTATCTAAGAGAGTGTATGAGTGAGAAACACTGTACATCAGAGAGAGTGTGTGAGTGCGAGAGAGACAGTTTACCTGTGAGAGGGAGTGTGAGAGAGAGAGGGACAGTGTACAACAGAGCGTGTGTGTGAGTGAGAGGTACAGATGGACAGACCATATCAAACAGACTGTGTGAGTGAGAGAGAGTATGAGAGAGAGAGGGGCAGTATATAGAGAGAGTGAGTGAGAGAGAGACCAAATATACATCAGAGAGAGTGTGCGAGAGAGAGAGTCTGTACAGAGAGTGTGAGTGAGTGAGTGAGTGAGAGACATTGTGCAGAAAGCGAGTGAGTGAGAGACCAAGTGTATATCAGAGAGTGTGTGTGAGTGTGTGAGAGAGAGAGCGCGAGTGAGAATGTACATCAGAGATTTTGTCTGAGTAAGAGAGAGGGACAGTGCACATCAGAGAGATAGTGTGAGGTAGAGAGGGGGAGAGATAGAGCGAGTGTGAGTGAGAGAAAGAGAGACAGATACAGAGAGACAGATTACATCAGAGAGAGTGTGAATGAGAGGGAGAGGTACAGTGTACATCAGAGAGAGTGGGTTACTGAGGGAGAGAGAGAGTGTGTACACCAGAAAGAGTGAGAATGAGAGAGAGAGGGATAGCGAACATCAGAGAGAGTGTGTTACTGATAGAGATAGAGACAGTTACAACGGAGCGTGTGTGAGTGAGAGAGAAACAGTGAAAATCAAAGAGTGAGAGAGTTAGAGACAGTGTGCATCAGAAAGAATGTGGAGTGAGAAAGAGAGAGAGAATTTACATCAAAGAGAGAGTGAGAGTGAGATCTACAGTGAAAATTAGAGAGCGTCTGCGTGAGGGAGCGAGAAGAGTCAGAGACAGTGTACATCAGAGAGAGTGTGTGAGTGAGTGAGAGAGGGGGACTTTGTACATCAGAGAGAGAGAGTGAGTGAGAGAGAGACAGAGACAGAGAGACAGTTTAGGTCAGAGCGAGAGTGTGAGTGAGAGAGAGGGAGACAGTGTACATCAGACAGTTTGTGTAAAGTGACAGAGAGAGAGTTACATGAGAATGTGTGAATGAGAGAGAGAGACAGTGTAAATCTGAGAGTGTGTGTGAGTGAGGAAGTGAGAGACATTGTACATCAGAGAGAGTGCGCGAGTGAGAGATACAGATAGACAGAGCAGATAGACTGTGTGAGTGAGTGAGAGAGAGAGGGAGGCAGTATACAGAGAGAGAGTGAATGAGAGAGAGAGACGCCGAGTGTACATCAGAGAGAGTGTGCGAGAGAGAGAGAGCGAGAGAGAGTGATATCCAGTGTACATCAGAGAGATAGTGAATATAGAGAGTAAGTGAGTGAGAGACAGTGTACAGGGAGAGTGAGTGAGTGAGAGAGAGTGAGAGTGAGACAGTGGACATCAGAGAAGATGGGAGAGAGAGAGACTTTGTATCAGAGAGAATGGGTGGGAGAGAGAGAAAGCATGTATATTTGAGAGAGTGTGTGAGTGAGAGACACTGTACATCAGAGAGTGTGTGTGAGCGCGAGAGAGACAGTGTACGTGTGAGAGAGAGTGTGAGGGAGAGAGATAGAGAGGGACAGTGTACAACAGAGAGTGTGTGTGTGTCAGAGTTACAGATAGACAGACCATATCAAACAGATTGTGTGAGAGAGAGAGTGAAAGAGAGAGAGAGGCAGTATACAGAGAGAGTGAGTGAGTGAAAGAGAGGGACCAAATGTACGTAAGAGAGAGTGTGCGAAAGAGAGAGAGAGAGAGAGAGAGAGTACAACTGAGAGTGTGTGTGTGTGAGTGCCAGGTACAGATAGACAGACCATATCAAACAGACTGTGTGAGAGAGAGAGTGAAAGAGAGAGAGGCAGTATACAGAGAGTGTGAGTGAGTGAGAGACATTGTGCAGAGAGCATGAGTGAGTGAGAGACCAAGTGTACATCAGAGAGTGTGTGTGAGTGAGAGAGAGAGAGAGAGAGGGACAGTGCACATCAGACAGAGTGTGTGAGTTAGAGAGAGGGGGACTTTGTACATCAGAGAGAGAGTGAGAGAGAGAGGGGAGGGAATGAGTGAGTGAGAGAGAGAGACAGAGATAGACAGACAGTGTACATCAGAGAGAGAGAGTGAGTGAGCACGGGAGAGAGAGAGTGTACATCAGAAGAGTGCATGATGGAGAGAGAGAGAGGGACAGTGTATATCAGAGAGAGTATGTGTGTGAGAGAGAGAGAGACAGTGTACATCACAGAGTGTGTATGAGAGAGAGAGTGTACATCAGAGAGAGGGTGTACATCAGAGAGTGAGTGTGTGAAAGAGAAAGAGAGATGGTGTATAAAGAGAGTAAGTGAGAGAGAGTGAGAGAGAGACAGTGTACAGAGAGTGTGTGTGGGTGAGAGAGACAGACAATGTACATCAGTGAGAGAGTGTGTGTACATCAGAGAGAGTGTGAGATGGAGAGAGACAGTGTAAATCAGAGAGAGTGTGAGTGAGAAACTGAGTGTACATCAGAGAAAGTGTGTGAGTGTGTATGTGTGAGAGAGAGGCAGTATACAGAGAGTGAGAGAGAGAGAGGTGAAGTGTACATCAGAGAGAGTGTGTGACAGAGAGGGAGAGAGCGCGATGTACATCAGCGAGTGTGTGTGAGTAAGAGAGAGAGAGGGACAGTGCACATCAGAGACAGTGAGTAAGGGAGAAGGAGAGAGAGACAGACACAGTGTACATCAGAGAGAGTGGTTGAGTGTGTGTGTGAGAGAGAGAGAGAGTGTACATCACAGAGTGTGTGTGAGTGAAAGAGAAAATGAGAAAGAGAGAGAATTTACATCAGTGAGTCTGTGAGTGACAATGAGAGCTACAGTGCTCAGGCAAGAGGGTCTGAGTAAGAGATAGACAGAGATAGTGGGCATCAGAGAGTGCGTGAGAGTGACAGGGAGAGAGACAGTGTACATCAGAGAGAGAGTGTGAGGGGGAGTGAGAGAGAGTATATCAGAGAGTGAGTGAGAGAGAGAGTGACAGAGCACATCAGAAATATTGTGTGAGTGAGAGAGAGCGAGTGACAGTCTTCATCAAACAGAGTGTGGGAGTGAGTGAGCCAGAGACAGTGTACATCAGAGCGCCTGTAATTGTGAGAGAGAGAGATAGTGTGTACATCTGACAGACTACGTCAGTGAGAGAAAGAGAGAGACAGTGCACGTCAGAGAGAGTTTATTGAGCGATGGACAGAGATAGACAGTTACATCAGAGGGTGTGTGAGAGTGAGAGCAGGGAGACAGTACACATCAGAGAGAGTGTGTGAGTGAGAGATAGATAGACGGTGCATATCAGACAGACTTTGTAAATGTCTGTGTGAGTGAGAGAGACAGAGAGAGAGAGACAGTGTACATCAGAGAGAGTGTGTAACTGTGGGTGAGAGAGAGCGAAACAGACAGACAGAGAGACAGTGGTAATCAGAGCAATTGTGTTAGTGCATGAGAGAGAGACTGTGTACACCAGATAGAGTGTGTGAGGAGAGAGAGAGGGACAGTGTACAACACACAGTGTGTGTGTGTGTGAGGGAGAGAGAGAGACAATTTACATTAGTGAGTGTGTGAGTGACAATGAGAGCTGCAGTGTACAGGAGAGAGGGTCTGATTAAGCGATAGGCAAAGACAATGTACACAAAAAAGTGTGTGTGAGTTTCAGGGAGAGAGACAGTGTACATCAGAGAGAGAGAGTGTGAGGGGGAGAGATAGAGAGTGAGTGAGAGAGAGTATATCAGAGAGCGAGTGATTAAGAGAGCGATTGAGAGAGAGCTACAGTGTACATCCGAGAGTCGGTGACTGTGAGAGAGAGAGACAGACAGACAGACAGTGGATATCAGAGCAATTGTGTGAGTGTTTGAGAGAGAGAGAGACAGTGTATATCAGAGAGAGTGTTTCAGGGAGAGAAAGAGAGGCACAGTGTAAATCACAGAGTGTGTGTGCGCGAGAGAGAAAGAGAAAGAAAAAATTTACATCAGTGAATGTGTGAATGACAATGGGAGCTATAGTGTACAGCAGAGAGTGTTTGAGCAAGAGATAGATAGAGACAGTGTACATGGGAGAGTGTGTGTGAGTTTCAGGGAGAGAGACAGTTTACATCAGAGAGAGTGTGTGAGTAAAAAAGAGAGAGACAGTGTACATCAGAGAGAGTGTGAGTGAGAGGGAGACAGACAGTGTACATCAGAGAGTGTGTGACCGAGAGAGAGAGAGAGAGAGAGAGAGAGAGAGAGAGTGTACATCAGAACAATTGTGTGAGTGAGAGGGAGGCAGACAGTGTACATCAGAGAGTTGGTGACTGAGAGAGAGACAGTGCACATCAGAGAGTGTGTGACAGAGAGAGAGAGAGGCAGTCAGAGACACAGTGTACATCAGAGCAATTGTGTGAGCGAAACGGAGAGAGACAGTGTACATCAGAGAGCGTGTGTGACTGAGAGAGATAGAGAGCGTGTACATCATAGAGAGTGTGTGCGGGAGAGAGAGAGGGACAGGGTACATCACAGAGCGGGCGTGTGTGTATGAGAGAAAGAGAGAGATAGAGAGACAATTTACATCAGTGAGTGTGTGACAATGAGAGCTGCAGTGTACAAAGTTTCTGAGTAAGAGATAGACAGAAACAGTGTACATGAGAGAGTGTGTGTAAGTGAGATGGAGAGAGATAGTGCACATCAGAGAGAGAGAGTGTGAGGGGAGAGAGAGAGTTAGAGAGAGAGTTAGAGAGAGAGTATATCAGAGAGTGAGTGATTGAGAGAGCGAGTGACAGTGTTCATCAGACAGAGTGTGGGAGTGAGTGAGAGAGAGACAGTCTGCATCAGAGCGAGCGCATGAGTGAAACAGACAGAGACAGTGTACACCAGAGCGAGTGTGTGAGTGTGAGAGAGCGAGAGTGTACATTAGCCATACTACATGAGTGAGAGAAAGAGAGAGAAGTGCACGACAGAGAGAGTTTGTGAGCGATTGCGATAGATAGTTACATCAGAGGGTGAGTGAGGGTAAGAGAGGGAGAGACAGTGTATATCACAGAGAGTCTATGAGTGAGAGAAAGAGAGTGACAGTGCATGTCAGAGAGAGTGTGTGAGCGATAGAGGAGATAGGCAGTTACAGCAGAAGGTGAGTGAGAGTGTGTGTGTGTGAGAGATTTAGTGTCCATCAGAGAGAGCGTGATTGTGAGAGAGAGACAAACAGTCACAGTGTACATCAAAGATAGTGTGAGGTAGAGAGAGAGAGAGAGACAGACACAGAGAGCGAGAGGGTGACAGTGTACATCAGAGAGAGCGTGTGACTGAGGGAGAGAAAGAGAGAGTGTACATCAGAGTGTGTGTGTGAGTAAGAGAGTGCGGGAGTGGGAGAGACTGTATAAATCAGAGAGAGAGTGTGAGTGAGAGAGAAAGACAGTGTACAGTAGAGAGACTTGGTGACTGAAAGAGAGAGGGAGAGTGCACATCAGAGCAATTGTGTGAGTAAGAGGGAGACAGACAGTGTACATCAGAGAGAGATTGTGACAGGGAGAAGGAAAGTGTACATCAGAGAATGTGTGTGACAGAGAGAGAGAGAGAGACAGAGACAGACTGACAGTTTGCATCAGAGGAAATTGTGTGAGCGAGAGGGAGAGAGACAGTGCACATCAGAAAACATGTGTGACTGAGAGAGATGCAGGCAGACAGACAATGTACATAGGAGCAATTGTGCGAGTTAGATGGAGAAACACAGTGTACATCAGAGAGAGTGTGAGAGATAGAGAGACAGGCAGACTGTACATCAGAGAGAGTGTCTGAGTGCGGGAAACAGAGAGAGTCAGTTTACATCAGTGAGAGTGTGTGAGGGAGAGAGAGAGAGACAATTTACGACAGTGAGTATATGAGTGACAAAGAGAGCTACAGTATACAGGAGAGAGGGTCTGAGTAAGACATAGACAGAGACAATGTACATCAGAGAGTGCGTGTGAGTGACAGGGTGAGAGGCAGTGTACATCAGAGAGAGAGTGTGAGGGGGAATGAGAGAGTCAGAGAGAGAGTATATCAGAGAGTGAGTGTTTGAGAGCGAAAGAGTTACAGTGCACATCAGAGAGACTGTGTGCGTGAGAGAGAGGGAGTGACAGTGTTCATCAGACAGAATGTGGAAGTGAGTGAGTGAGAGAGACAGTGTGCATCAGAGCGAGTGCATGAGTGAAACAGACAGAGAGAGACAAATGCACATCAGAGTGAGTGCGTGAGTGAGACAAAGAGAGAGACAGTGCACGTCTTAGAGAGTGTGTGAGCGATAGAGAGAGACAGAGGGTGTGCGAGAGTGAGAGAGGGAGAGAGTGTATATCAGAGAGTGTGTGAGAGATAGATAGATAGACGGTGAATATCAGACAGACTGTGTGATTGTGTATGAGTGAGAGAGAGAGACAGACGCAGAGACAATGTACATCAGAGAGCGTGTGTGACTGAGAGAGCGAGCGAGAGAGAGAGAAAGAGAGAGTGGACATCAGAGAATGTGTGTGACTGAAGAGAGAGAGAGAGACAGTGTACATTAGAGAGAGTGTGACTGAGAGAGAGATAGAGAGTGAGAAAGAGACAGTGTATATAAGAGAGAGCGCGTGAATGAGTGAAAGATAGAGACAGTGTACATCAGAGAGAGTGTGTGACTGACAGAGAGAGAGAAAGAGAGAGAGAGAGTACCTCAGAGAGACCGTGTGTGTGAGTGAGAGAGAGAGAGAGAGAGAGAAACAGACACAGCGTACATCAGACAGAGTGTGAGGGAGAGAGAGACAGACAGACAGACAATGTACATCGGAGAGTGTGTGACTGAGAGAGAGAGACAGAGAGGGACAGTGTACATCACAGTGAGTGTGTGTGTGTGAGAGAGAGAGAGAGAGACAATTTACATCAGTGAGTGTGTGAGTGACAATGAGATCTACGGTGTACAGGAGAGAAGGTCTGAGTAAGAGATAGACAGAGACAGTGTACATCAGAGAGAGTGTGTGAGTGACAGTCAGAGCGTCAGTGTACATCAGTGAGAGAGTGTGAGAGAGAGAATATCAGAGAGCGAGTGATTGAGAGAGAGAGTGACGGTGCACATCAGAAAGACTGTGAGTGAGAGAGCGCGAGTGGCAGTGTGCAACAGAGCGAGCGCATGAGTGAAACAGACAGAGAGAGAGAGTGTACATCAGAGCGAGTGTGTGCGTGTGTGTGTGAGTGAGTGTACATCAGAGAGCGTGTGTGACTGACAGAGGGAGATAGACAGTGTACATCAGAGAGAGTGTGTGAGTGTGTTAGAGACAGAGTGTACCTCAGGCAGACGACGTGAGTGAGAGAGAGAATGCATGTCAGGGAGAATGTGTGAGCGATAGAGGTAGACAGTTACATCAGACGGTGTGTGATACTGAGGGACGGAGAGACAGTGTATATCAGAGAGAGTGTGTGTGTGTGTGAGAGAGAGAGACGGTGCATAACAGACAGACTGTGTGAGTGTACATGAGTGAGAGAGAGAGAGAGAGAGAGAGAGACAGTGTACATGACAGAGCGTGTGTGACTGAGAGAGGGAAACAGACAGTGTACATCAGAGAGAGAGTGTGAGTGTGAGAGAGAGCAAGAGTGAGAGAGAGTGTATACATCAGAGAGAGTGTGAGTGAGAGAGGCAGAAAGTGTTCATCAGAGAGAGTGTGTGACTGTGTGTGTGAGAGAGAGAGAGAGAGACAGTCAGACAGACAGATAGTGGACATCAGAGCAATTGTGTGAGTGCAGGAGAGAGAGGAAGAGAGAGAGAGAGACCGAGACAGAGAGAAAGAGAGAGTCAGTGTACATCAGTGGGCGGCACGGTAGCACAGTGGTTAGCACAGCGTCAGAGACCCGGGTTCAATTCCCGACTCAGGCGACTGACTGTGTGGAGTTTGCATGTTCTCCCCGTGTCTGTGTGGGTTTTCTCCGGGTGCTCCGATTTCCTCCCACAGTCCAAAGATGTGCAGGTCAGATGAATTGGCCATGTTAATTGCCCACAGTGTTAGGTAAAGGGGTAAATGTAGGGAAATGGGTGGTTTGCGCTTCGACGGGTCGGTGTGGACTTGTTGGGTCGAAGGGCCTGTTTCCACACTGTAAGTAATCTAATCAGAGCGAGTGTGTGACTGTGAGAGAGAGAGACAGCCAGACAGACCGGCAGACAGTGTGCATCAGAGAGAGTGTGTGAGGAAGAAGAGAGAGGGACAGTATAAATCACAGTGTGTGTGAGAGAAAGAGACAAATTTACCTCAGTGAATGCGTGAATGACAATGAGAACTAAAGTATACAGGAGAGAGTGTCTGAGTAAGAGATAGACACAGACAGTGTACATCAGAGAGTGTGTATGAGTAAGGAAGAGAGAGACAGTGTACATCAAAGAGTGAGATGGAGACAGACAGTGCACATCAGAGAGAGTGTGTGAGGGAGAGAGAGAGAGGGACAGTGTACATCACAGAATGTGTCCGTGAGAGAGAAAAAGAAGAGAGAGACAATTTACATCAGTGAGTGTGAGTGACAATGAGAGCTACAGTGTACATGAGAGAGGGTCTGAGTAAGAGATAGACAGAGACAGTGTACATCAGAGAGAGTGTATGAGGGAGAGAGAGGGACAGTGTACATCAGAGCGAGAGTGTGAGGGGGAGAGAGAGAGTTAGGGAGAAAGAGTATGTCAGAAATGAGTGATCGAGAGAGAGAGTGACAGTGCACATCAGAGAGACTGTGTGAGTGAGAGTGAGCAAGTGACAGTGTTCATCAGACAGAGTGTGGGAGTGAGTGAGAGAGAGACAGTGCGGATCAGAGCGAGTGCATGAGTGAAACCGACAGAGAGAGACAGTGTAGAAAAGAGTGAGTGTGTGAATGGGAGGGAGAGAGAGTGTAATTTAGAGAGAGTGTATGACAGAGAGAGAGAGAGAGAGAGAGTGTACATCAGAGAGTGCATGAGGGAGAGAGACAGACAACCGAGGGAGTGACAGGGTACATCAGAGAGAGTGTGTGACCGAGAGAGAGAGAGAGAGAGTGTGTACATCAGAGAGTGTGGGACTGAGAGAGAGAGAGGGAGTGGACATCAGAACAATTGTGTGAGTAAGAGGGAGGCAGACAGTGTACATCAGAGAGAGTTGGTGACTGAGAGAGAGAGAGACAGTGTACATCAGAGAGTGTGCGACTGAGAAAGAGAGAGAGAGGCAGACAGAGACACAGTGTACATCAGAGCAATTGTGTGAGTGAAAGGGAGAAAGACCGTATACATCAGAGAGCATATGTGACTGAGAAAGAGATAGAGACAGTGTACATCAGAGAGCGTGTGTGACTGAGAGAGAGATATGGATAGACAGACAGTGTACATAAGAGCAATTGTGTGAGTTAGATGGACAGAGACAGTGTACATCAGAGAGAGTGTGTGAGGGAGAGAGAGGGACAGTGTACATCACATAGTGGGCGTGTGTGTGTTGAGAGAAAGAGAGAGAGAGAGACAATTTACATCATTGAGTGTGTGAGTGACAATGAGAGCTACAGTGTACAGGAGAAAGTTTCTGATTAAGAGATTGACAGAAACAGAGTACATCAGAGAGTGAATGTGAGTGAGAGGGAGAGAGGCAGTGTACATCAGTGAGAGAGTGTGTGGGGGATAGAGAGTTAGAGAGAGAGAGTATATCAGAAAGTGAGTGATTGAGACAGAGCGAGTGACAGTATTCATCAGACAGAGTGTGGGAGTGAGTGAGAGAGAGACAGTGTGCATCAGATCAAGTGTGTGAGTGTGAGAGAGCGAGAGTGTACATCAGACATACTACGTGAGTGAGAGAAAGAGAGAGACCGTGCACAACAGAGAGAGTTTGTGAACGATAGAGATAGATAGACAGTTCCATCAGAGGGTGTGTGAGAGGGAGAGACAGTGTATATCAGAGAGAGTGTGTGAGTGTGAGAAAAAGAGTGACAGTGCACGTCAGAGAGAGTATGTGAGCAATAGAGAGAGATAGACAGTTACATCAGAGGGTGAGTGAGAGTGAGAGAAAGAGAGAGACAGGCAGTGTACATCAGAGAGAGTGTGTGACTGAGGGGGAGAGAGAGACAGTGTACATTAGAGAGATTGTGTGACTGAGACAGATAGTGTACATCAGAGAGAGCGTGAGAGTGAGAGAGATAGAGAGAGACAAATAGACACACTGTACATCAGAGCGAGTGTGTGGGAGCGAGAGAGTGTATATCAGAGAGAGATTGAGAGAGTGACAGTGCACATCAGAGAGACTGTGTGAGTGAGAGAGTGCGAGTGACAATGTACATCAGACAGAGTGTGGGAGTGATTGAGAGAGAGAGAGACATTGTACCTCGGAGCGATTGAATGAGTAAAACAGACAGAGAGAGACAGTGGACATCAGAGAGTGTGTGACAGTGAGAAAGAGAGAGACAGTGTACATAAGAAAGAGTGAGTTTGTGAGAGAGAGAGTGAGACAGTGTACATCAGAGAGAGAGAGTGTGAGTGACAGAGAAAGACACTCAACACCAGAGAGAGTGGGTGTGAGTGTGAAAGACAGAGAGATAGAGTGACAGTGTACATCATACAGAATGTGTGAGTGAGAGAAAGAGAGAGAGTGCAAGTCAGAGAGAATGTGTAAGCTATAGAGAGAGAAAGAGATAGTTTATGTCAGAGAGTGTGTTAGCTACAGAGTCAGATAGACAGTGCATATCAGATAGAGTGAGTGTGACAGAGAGACAGAGAGACAGACAGAGAGAGAGAGAATGAGTGAGAGAGAGTGACTGTGCATATCAGAGAGAGTGTGAGTGAGAGAGACAGAGAGACTGTGTACAGCAGAGAGGGTGCCTGAGTGGCAGAGGAACACTGTACATCAGAGAGAGTATGTGAGTGAGAGAGAGAGTGTGACAGTGCATGAGATGTGCAGGTCAGGTGTATTGGCCATGCCAAGTTGCCCATAGTGTGAGCTGCATTAGTTAAAGGGAAATGGGACTTGTGGGTTACTCTTTGGAGGGCCGATTTGGACTTGTTGTGCCGAAGGGTCTGTTTGTGCACTGTTGGGAATCTAATCTAATCCTGCATTGAGATGAAGCAAGTCCTGAATATACGCAAGTTTCCAGTCCAATCACCCATACAAAAGCGTAATTGTGACTCAGTACATGAGTCACTATAAACATTTCGATCAGATCCTCATTAAACTTATTCAGCTGCTTTTCTCCCCTGAGACAATATTGAAAGCAATTTTTCGATAAATGGCATTGACTGTATTTTTCTGATACCTATGTTCTTTATCTACTTAGTTTCGTTGTTATTCTGTCATAAATGTCAAAATATTGATGACACGAAAACTTGCATGATTTATATATTGTATTTCGACAGAAGGATAGCTACAACACGAAACTTGAAAGTCTTGAATATCTGTGAAATTTGAATGACAAAACAATTCTGATCAATACTTGCTACATGTGTCAGTTTTTCTCGAACTCACCATGCCAGAATTTTAATTCCCAGTTCACTGATCTTACTAAATATGTAATCGACATCAGAGCAAACTCGTTGTGAAATATTGTGTCATTTAAATTGCCAGAATTCTAAAATTTATTGTCAATTCATTGTCATTCCAACAGACATGCAGTAATTCAGTTTACATTTTGTAACAAGCATCGTGAGCATCACATAATAGTTTAATCCATTCTTTCTTATTGACATTATTACAATGAAAGATGTATCTTTTATTCCAGGTCAACACACCCACAAACCAACCAATCATTTCCCATCAGGCACTCATAGCAAATATCTGATTGTTTCTCATTTAAATGTTCACAGTACTCATTGGATTAATATTTGGCGTTATAAACTAAGACACCGCTGAAGGTTTTGCATTCCAATAACTATTGTCCATTTCTACGCATTATGGATAGCAATATGAGATTTTTAATCATTTTCGAGTTTGCTATGAATTGTTTACAAGAGTAATTGTCGCTAATATTTAATAATTGCTCACGTACTGTCTAATTTTGGCCCCGATCCCTCTAAACCCTCCCAATCCAGAAACTCTTCCGATTGCCTTTGGAATCTTGTGAGTGTACTAGCCTCCTCCACTTCCTCTGGTAGCTTATTCTATACACACACAACCTTATGTGTGGGGAATGTGCCTCAGGTTTCTGTTTAAATTTTAGCCCTCTCACCTTAAACCTATTCTCTGTTGTTTTCAACTCGCCCCACCTGGGGTAAAAAAACTTAAACACCCAGTTTACAAACTTTCCATAAGATCAAGACCCAGCCGCTAGGCTGCAGGAAAAGTTGTAAAATGTGTTGCTGGAAAAGCACAGTAGGTCAGGTAGCATACAAAGAACAGGGGAATCGATGTTTTGGGCATAAGCCCTTCAGTCCAAACATTGTAACCCTGACAACATCCTTGTCTATATTTTGAAAGCAATTTCACATGTTTTTCGTTATCATTTCGATGATGGCAGTTACGCTGGACTACAATGAGCTACTGGAAATGCAAAGGGGAAGAGTAGAACGTTTGCAAATTTCAGTGCTGGACACCACTGAGCAGCAAGGTTACCGGTGCTCCACTCTGTCAAACGTTTCCCAAAGTCATCTCTGAAAGGCTTCAATTGGAAGCTGTCAGTCGTTATTCAACGTGCGAGAATAGGCGCCAGAAGTCCCGAAACTTATTTTGGAGCAGTTTGTACGTTAGTGGCTCATTCCATCAGCAACAGCAATGAATGAATCTACACTTTCAGATGAACCACTGGACTTGTGCTGTCATAGTGTCACTAGTGCGCCCCCAGATCTAAGCCGTGCTGGTACTGAGACTGCGGAAAAAACAGACAGGCTACCGAATGGCATCGCATCCATTTGGTTTTCTTTAAATCACATAAGCAGGAAAATGTAAACGGGGAGGGCGAGTGGGGAAGTGAGGCAGTTGCAGCTCTGGTGAAACTCCTTTGTGATTCACTCAGCAACCAGAGACGTGAAGGTGACTCAGGCGTGAGAGCTCTTCACATCGAGAACAAAAAGCAATCAAGGGCAGTTAGCACCACTGACATCTTCTGGGGTGGGGGTGGAGTAATCACCTTTTGACTTCTGTTAATACGTTCAGAAACTGTCTTTTAGATTGGGGTGAACAGAAACTGCATCTCTAATAAGCACCAAGGAATTTAGTAAACTTTACTGAGTCGCTTCTCTTCAGTTCCCACACTGGGTTCCAACTCAGCTGTTTTTTTACCGAGAGAGTGGAAGTGATCGAGGAAGATCAGAAAAGTAGAAATGTGAGTCAAGTTTAGAAGTGGCGTTTAGACAGAAACATGAACAAGCAGAGAATAGAGAGATATGGACCAGGCAGATGGTATGAGTTGAGAATACCACTATGGTCGGCACAGCCATGGTGGGCCGCTTGGCCTATTACTGAGCTGTACTGTTCAGTTTTCTAACTTGCCAGCATCTGCCCGATGAAAGCCCCTCAGAATCTTGGATGTTTCATTCCATTTCTCTCTCATTATCTAAACTTCAATGGGTTCAACCTCAACCGTCTCCACCTGTTCTCATTAGAAAATCCCTCCGTTCCCAGGATCATCCGAGTGAACCTTCTCTGGACTGTCTCCAATGCGACAATATCTTTCCTGCAGGCACTCACACTACATAATATTCGAGGTGTGGTCTGACTTGTACCTTGCACAGTTTTAGATAGACCTGCCTATTTTTAGACTCCATTCCCTCTGCAATAAATGCCAGCATTTGATTTGCCTTCTCTATTACCTGCTGACCCTGCAAGCTACCTTTTTCAGATTGATAAACAAGAACTCTCTCAATCCTTTCTGCTGTCAGTCTGAAACCAAATAGAGTTAGCCTGACAGTACGTCGGGAGGATACTGGAATTGTTAGAAATGATATGTCAATATACAATAACTGGCCACTTAGAAACACATTTGATAAAAGATAATTTGTTTTTGAGCCTGTTGGATTTAATTTGTTGGTGTGAATATGAATAGCAGAATTGTAAGTTTGCAGGAGGGGAGTACTGGTGTAGGGGATACAGTGTATTTGAATTATCAGAAGCCTTTACGCAAGTTTCAATAAGGGCTAAAGAGTAACTTGGTATAGAATGGGGCCCCTTAAAGATCAATAAGGTCACCCATGTGTGGAACCAGAGGAGATGGGTGAGATATTAGACAAAATAGTCTTGTCAGTATTTACTGTGTTGAAGGACATGGAAGCGCGGGAACTTAGGGAAATAAGTAGTGATGTCTTGGAAAGAATCCTCACCAAAGAAGAGAAAGTGCTGGAATCTTAAAACAAATAAAGGTAGATCAATTCTCATTGGCTCATTATGTCGATCCTAGAAAATTATGGGAAGCTCGGGAAGAGATTGCAGTCCCTTACACAGATATTTATATTATCAACAGACACAATGTGGTGTTGGAAGACTGGATGTTGGCTAATGCTGTTCCATCACTTAATGGCTGCAGGGAAAGGCCAGGAAATTACAGGCCAGTGAGCCCAGTGATGGGGAAGTTGTTGGATGAGATTCTGAGAGAAAGGAGCTCCTTACATTTACAAAGGCAAGGGCTGATTCGAGATGGTCAGCATGGCTTTGTGAGTGGAAAACCACGTTTCACAAACCGGATTGACTTCGAGGAGGAGGCCAAAAATACGTGAAGGCAGAGCAGTGAACGTTTCCACATGGACTTTAGCATCTAGTCAAGAGGAAGAAGGAAGCTTACTTAAGGTCGAGGAAGCAAGGATCAGACAGGGCTCCAGAGAGTTACATTGGATGGCACGGTGTCTCTGTGGTTAGCACTGCGACCTCATAGCACCACGGACTCCATTTCGATTCCAGCCTCAGGCGACTATCTGTGGGTTGTTTGCGCATTCAACCTGTGCGTTTCCTGCAGGTGCTCTGGTTTCCCACCACAGCCCAAAAATGTGTAGATTATGTGACTCAGCCATGCTAAATTCCCCATAGTGTTCAGGGATGTGTAAGTTTAGTGCATTAGTCAAGGCAAATGGAGAGTAATAGGGTGGGGAATGGGGCTGGGTTGGATACTGTTTGGAGGGTTGATATGGAGGTGTTGGGCCAAATGGCCCATTTCCACACAGTAGGGATTCTCTGAAGGTACCAGGAAGGAACCGAGAAATTGATTTAGGGCAACAAGAAGGGGGCATGAAAAAGCATTGTTGGAAAGGATTAAGGAAAACCGTGAGGCATTCTCCATTTATGCGAGGAACAAGAGGGTGGTCAGAGTGAGGATAAGGTCAATCTGGGATAGTGGAAGGAACTTGTGCCTGGAGTCACAGGAGGTAGAGGAGGTCCTAAATGATTACTATGTCTCAGTATTCACTGCTGAGATGGGTCTTGTCGTTTGTGAGGACAGCGTGAAACAGGCAGACGTACGTGAACAGGTGGATGTTAAGAAGGAGGATGTGCTGAGAATATTGTAAAAGATAAAGACAGAATAGTCACTGAACCAGACTGGATGCGTCCAAAGTTACTATACGACGCGAGGGAGTGGATTGCTGCGCACCTTTGCTCCCTCACTGTCCACTGGAGTCGGACCAGATGATTGGAGGCTGGAAAATATTATTCCCTTGTTGGGGAAAGTGAATAGGGATAATCCTGGGAATTGCACACCTGTCAGCCTTTTGTCTGTGGTTTGCAGACTATTGGAGAGGACTCTGGGAGACAGGATTTATTATTCCTTGGAAAACCATAGTTTGATCAGAGATAGTCAGCATGGTTTTGTAAGGGGCAGGTCATGCCTTACAATTCTTATTGAAACTTTTGAGAATGTGACAAAACATCTTTATGGCTTATTCAGAAAGTACGGAGGCAGGGGGTACAGGGAAACCTGTCTGTCTGGATACAGGATTACTGGTCCGCAGAAGACAGAGGGTGATGTTAGATGGAAAGCATTCATCCTGGAGCTCAGTGACCAGTGGTTTTCTGCAGAGAGAGGTTACAGGACTTCCCGTCTTTGTGATTTTATGAATAAGTTGGATGTGTGAGTGGAAGAGTTGGTTAATAATTTTGCCAATGACACAAAGTTTGGTGGAGTGGTTGACAGTGTGGAGGGCTGTTGTCGGTTGCAATGGGACATTGACAAGATGCTGAGATGTCACAGATGGAGTTCAATCTGGAAAAGTGTGAAGTCATTCATTTTGGAAGATTGAATTTGAATGCAGAATTCAGGGTTAAAGGTAGGATCCTTTTCAGTGTGGAGGAACAGAGGGATCTTGGGTTCCAAGTTCATAGATCCCTCAAAGTAACCACCCAAGCTGATAGGCTTGTTAAGAAGGAATATATTGTGTTAGATTTCATTAGTTTGTGGATTGAGTTTTAAAGCCATGAGGTTATGCTGCAGCTCTATAGAGCCCTGGTTAGGCCCGATTGGAGAGGAAAAAACGGAGATTTACCAGGATGCTGCATGTACTGGAGAACATGTCTTATGAAGAAAGGTTGTGGGAGCTAAGGCATTTCTCATTGGAGTGAAGAAGGGTGAGGGGTGACTTGGTAGAGTTGAACAAGTTGATGAGACTCATAGATAGAGTGAATAGAGAGAGATTTTTTTACCCTGACATAAATAGCTATTACAAGGGCTTTTAATTTTCTGGTGATTAGCGGATGGTAAAGGGGAGATTTCAGAGACAGGTTTGTTACATACAGAGTGGTGGCTGAGTGGAATGCACTGCCAGCGGTGGCAGTAAAATTAGATGCATTCGGGACATTTAATATTCTTCTGGATAGGCACATGGATGATAATAAAATGAAGGGTCTGGAAGTTAGAGTCATAGAGATGTACAACATGGAAACAGACACTTCAGTATAACCCGTCCATGCTGACCAAATATCCAACCCAATCTGGTCCCATCTGCCAGAACCCGGTCCATATCCCTCCAAACCCCTCATATTCATATACCTATCCAAATACCTCTTAAATGTTGCAATTGTACCAGCCTCCACCACTTCCTCTGGCAGCACATTCCATACACGTACCAACCTCTGCGTGAAAAAGTTGCCGCTTAGGTCACTATTATATCTTTCCCCTCTCATCCTAAACCTATGGACTTCCCAACCACAGGAAAAATACTTTGTCTATTTACCCTATCCATGCCCCTCATAATTTTGTAAACCTTTATAAGGTCACCCCTCAGCCTCTGACGCTCCAATGAGAAAAGCCCCAGCCAGTTCAGTCTCTCCCTTTAGCTCAAATCCTCCAACCCTGGCCACATCCTTGTAAATCTTTTCTGAACCCTTCCAAGTTTCCCAACATCTTTCCAATAGTAAGGAGACCAAAATTGCACGCAATATTTCAACAGTGGCCTAACCAATGTGCTGTACAGTCGCAACATGACCTCCTAACTCCTGTACTCAATACTCTGACCCATAAAGGAAAGCACACCAAACGCCTTCTTCACTATCCTATCTACCTGCGATTCCACTTTCAAGGAGCTATAAACCTGGACCCAAGGTCTCTTTGTTCTGCAACACTCCCTAGGACCTTACTATTAAATGTGTCAGTCCTGCTAAGATTTGCTTTCCCAAATTGCAGCACCTTGCATTTATCTGAATTAAACTCTATCTGCCACTTTTTTTTAATCTTACAGTCGGACAAAAGATTGGCATATCATCACAGCCGAAGGGTCTTGTTCCGTACTGTTCTGTGTTTTATATAAGTTGTATGGTAAACTGGGTAATAACCTCAGATCAGTGTAAAGCATTATGGCGTTCAGGAGGAGCTAGTCAACTGGACAGAAAATTGGGCTTGATGGTAGGAGACAGAGGGTGATGGGGACATGTTGTTTTTCTGACTCGAGGCATGTGACCAGCGATGGAGTGGGCCCACTGTTGTTTCACATTTGGATAAATGGTTTGGATGGAAATATTGTTAAAGTAAATTAAGAAAGCTTTTTTGTGTGACGCTGAATTTGTTGGTAAACTGGTCAGTGATGAAGGTTATCTGTGATACAACAGGATGAATAGTACTGCTGGGATAGTGGGCTGAAAAACAGGAATTGAGTTTCATGAAATAAACGTGAAGTGTGCCGTTTTGGTGAAACAAACCAGGGTGGGACTTGTACAGTTAATGTTCGGGCCCTGGGTAGTGTTGTCAATCAGTGACCCAGGGATATAGGTACACAGTTCTTTGAAAGTGGTGGCACAGGTAGACAGGCTGGTGAAGCAGGTGTTTAGGATGGTTACCTTCATTGGGCAGAGCATTAAGCGTAGGAGTTGGGACATCATCTTGTATCGGTACAAGACATTGGTCAGGCCATCATAAAAGCATTGTTGATCAGTGGGAAGAACTCATCTGGTTCACTGACTCCTTTTGTGTAGAACATCTGACATTCTAACCTGGGCTGGATAACATATAACGCAAGACCCACTGCAATATGGCTGACTCTGAGCTGTCCTCTGGGTAATTAGCAGTAACACCCACATCCCATGAATGAATAAGTGAAATTACCTATGTCCCTCCCTACCTCTGCAACCCCTCCAGCTGCAGCAATTCAGACTGGCTTTGTAAAATCGCTAAGGACCTGACCACTCTCTGTAACACTCTCACCACCTCCAGCACCTTCACCTCTCCCTGTTCCTTTTGCGACATTAAACCCTGACACTGATTCCCCTTCCCACTGCCCAACTCCTGCTAGCAGACCCTTTGCAATCCCTTTAAAACTTACTCCTAAAACACTCTCTCACTTCAGGATTTTAAGTACTTTTTGGTGATCTTCTCAGCCTCATAATCGAATATGATATATTTTGTCCTGATTGAGGGGCCGGTGGGAATTTCTTGCTGTCTGTTTCAATGGAGTGTCTTTTTGTTGAGTGATGTACACTGTTCCTTTAAATGATTTCCACTGATCATTTACAGGCACATGTTTCAGTCTGTTTAGCCTGTTTACCTTGGTCAACTTGCATCTCAAACTCATGTAATTGGCTGTTTTTGTTTCTAGTTGTAGCTTGTCCTTTCACTTTAACACTTTATATTTCTTTAAACTGCACTTTATCACAATTTCCCTGAGGATCTCCCCAGGTGACATTACTCATTCACTAAGTTTGATCACACAATGATAGATCTGAGATAGTTATGTCCCTCGCCAGTTGTCCAATTTGTTATTCAAAGAAAAAAGATTTTCTGAACTCCTCTTCCAATATCACTGTTGTAAGCGTGACTGTCCAGATTATGGAAATATTGAAGTTTCCCAAAATTATCACAATGTGTTTGTTAAAAAATACCAATAAGTTCCTGTGTAATGCAGTGATGAGCAATGGAATACTGTTCGGTGGCTAAAACTGTTCTGCTCTTTGTGTCCTTGGCAAGTAGTAGCCAGAATTTACATTCAGCCTGACTCTATTTCGTGATGTGAGGTCAAATGCTTTCTCTGTAATCCCTTTGGTATCCATTATTGTTAGCGTTACCCATTTTGCCTGAGTTTCCTCAAGGTTGTGAACCACTGAATATTTTTGTTCTCCCTGTAACCACGTCTCCGTGGTGTCTAAATCTCGTTTATCTCTGGGTCACAAATCAATCTACGTTATTGATGAGACATTATGCATTCCTACATAATTTACTCTTTCCCACAATTTTCTATCACAAACCGATTCCCTGATGAAAAGTTTTAATTAAACTCTGTCCCATCCTGTTCCTTTCTGCTTGTCTTCAGTCACATTCCCATGCTGCTCCTATACTTCACCTTTTCCCTTTGCATTTGGAAAGCTCCTTTCACCTGAACCCTGTCCCTGCATCCTCTCTGTCAGTTTAAATCTCTGTCCATAAACCTACCAACATAATTGGCCAGGACACTGATCCCAGCACGGTTCCAGTGGGGCCATCCAAATGGATTATTTATTAAATCAGGTATGGGATTTGGGTATCTCTGGCTAACCAGCCTTTCTTGCCCAGCCTTAGCTGCTTCGAGCTGAGTAACTTGCTCGACCATTTCAGAGAGTAATTGAGAGGCTAACACTTTGCTGTGGGTGCAGACTACGTGAGGGTGAGCAGATGTCCTTATCTACAGGACAAGTGTTTAGGTCTTTTGTACATCAGCAATGGTTTCATATTTATTTATGGATTGTTAATTACTATTTTTAAAATTATTGATAGTGGGATTCAAACCCACTTTCCCTGAACATTAGCTGATGTTTTGGATTCATGCTCTAGCAATAATACCACTTGGCAATCACTTCGCCTGCTCACTGGTTGCTCATCCCTGAGCACTGATACCAGGGCATCATGAAGCTAAACACATTCTTCCAACATAACTGTGTGATCCTGAAGTCTTTCAGCACTCTGGTGATATCACTCAGTCTCTCTCCATGTGGCATCCCTCACTGTGTGGGTCTAATTGCTGCCTCTGTCAGTGCCTCCCACTCTTACAGTTACTCCAGATACTGAGCTAACGGAATTCTCCACTCCAGAGAGATGCAATAGCATAGGCAGGAATGGAGTGGAATTTTCCAGGTATCTGTGGGGCTCATTCCCATTCTCCATGTATAACCCTCACTGCATCAGTCTAATTTTCCATTCTGTCTATTTCTCTGTCTCCTGTAGGTACTCGGGAAGTTCCTGATTTGATAGAGTTCCCAATTGCTGGGTGTCTCGTTCAACACCTCATTGAAGATGGTTGGTCAGCCAGAGAGACAAGGGGCAAGGAGATCTGGAGCCTTCAATAAATCCTGCAGTGAGGTAAGATCACTCACAGTGCACAGAGCTGAGAGCAATGAGAGGGCTCCAAACATCGCTAACAAGACATGACATAGATACAGTGCTGGAGGGGGAACACAGTACAGTACAGACACACCCCTGGCTCAATCACCACGTCTACATTAACTTACGTTGCACTGAGACAGCATGGTGAGTTCATAGTAATCAAACAAGGCCTGTGCTGTCTTAGTGAGCATCAGGACAACAGAGGGGAAAGCAGGCCTATGACGAGAGGTTGGGAATGCTGCCTGGGATCTTTCGGTTCTGTGTTCTCCCTCCAACACTGTACTAAGACTGACTACTCTGCAACACTGTACCTATGGCATGGCTTGTGCACCAGTGTCTTCAGTCATTCTTAACTCCTGTAAGAGTTCCTGTCCCGGTAACCACCTCCCTTAACGGTAGTCCCTCCACGTATTTGAAACGTACTGCATTCCAGATGACCATCCCTATCTCTGTAACTTGTTTCAGTGTCTACAACATGCTTTATCTCGCTACTGTAATCCTCTTAAACTGGATACAGAGTGATATAGCATGGAAACAGAACCTGTGGTCCAACCCCTCAATGCTGCCCATGTTTCCTATACTGAATGAGTCTCATTTGCCTGTGTTTGGCCCTTAGATCTTCAAACCTTCTCCACTCCATGTTCCTGCCCAAATGTCTTTTCCATGTTGTCATTGTTCTTGTTTCTCCCATGTGCCCCTGGCAGTTTGTTCTGTCTGTGACCCATCTTCTGCGGATAATGTTGTCCCTCAGCTCCCTCTTTAAATCTTTGCACTCTCACCTCCAGTTTGTACCCTCGAGGTTTGGACTCCCTTACCCTTGGCTATTCACCATTTTTAAGCCCAATCCTTGTGACACCCCACTGGTCACAGGCCTCCAGTCTGATAAGCAACTCTCTACCACCACCTTCTGTCTTCTAGTTTTGAGCCAGCTCTGTATTGAAATGGCTAGTTCTCCCTGTATTCCGGGAGATTGAACCTTGCTAATAAGTCTCCCATGGAGAAACTTGTCGAATGCCTTCCTGAAGTCCATATAGATCACTTCTACTGCTCAGACCTCATCAATCCTCTTTGTTACTTCTTCAAAAACCCTCAATCAAGTTTGTGAGACATGGTCTCCAATGCGCAAAGCCATGTTGACTATCCCTAATCAGTCCTTGCCTTTCCAAATAGATGTACATCCTGTCCCTCAGGATTCCCTTCAACACCTTGCACTCGGCCGACTTCTGGCTCACTGGTCCATAGTTCCCTGGCTTGTCCTTACCACCCTTCTTAAACAGTGGCACCACGTCAGCCGACTCCAGTGTTCCGGCATCTCACCTGTGACAATCCAAGATGCAAGAGGCCCAGTAATCACTTCTCTAGTTCCCACAGAGTTCGAGGATACACCTGATCAGGTCCTGGGAATTTATCCCTCTTTATGCATTTCAAGACATCCAACACTTGCTCCTCTGTGATATGGACATTTCGCAAGGTGTCGCCATCTATTTCTCTGCATTCTATATCCTCCATCTCCTTTCCACAGTGAAAACTGATGTAAAATACTCGTTTCGTGTCTCTGTCTTTTAAACGTTGTAATTGTACCCACATACACCCCTTCCTCAGGAAGTTCATTCCACAATCAAAACATCCTGTGTGGAACAATTTTCCGCCATGTCCTTTTTTTAACATCTCTCTCTTCTAACCTTAAAAATGTGGTCCCTCCCCAGGTATCCCTCAGCCTGGGGAAAAGGCAACTACCATTAAATCGATCTATATACCTCATTTTAAAAATAACCTTTTATAACATCACGTCTGAACCTCCAGACTCCAGTGAAAAAAGACTCAGCCTATCCAGCCATTTTTCAGAACTGAAGCCTTCCATACCAAGCAACGTCCTGGTAAATGTCTTCTGAATACCCTGCAGCTTAATAACATCCTCCACATAACTGGGCGTCCAGAACTGGACAGAGTATTGCAGAAGAGGCCTCACCAATGTCTGTACAATCTCAACATGACATCCCAAATCCTCCACTCAATGGACTGAACAATAGTCAGTCATGCCAAGCACTGTCTTATCCATCCTGTGATGCAAGCTTCAAAAGTATGTACCTGAACCCGGAGGTCCCTCTGCTCTAAAACACTAACCGACGCCCGAAAATTAATTGTATAAGCTCTAATCTTGTGTGTTTTACCAACTGCACTAGATTGCATTTGTTCAGACTGAATTCCATCTACAGTTTTTCAGCCCATTCACCCATATCATCAATATCCCTTTGTAATCTCAACAAACTTCCTTCACTGTCCACCATGCTACCCTCCACCTTCCAGCCCATCACACATGGCTGTCAATGGTGCAAATACCTTTGCTCGGTGCTCCACAATTTCTTCCCTAGCATCCCACAATGTCATGTGATACACATAATCAGGTACTGGGGCTTTCCATACCATTGTGTTTTAAAACCTCCAGCACCACCTCTTCTATAACATGCAGTCTTTTCAAGTTATAGAGATGTACAGCATGGAAACAGACCGTTCGGTCCAACACGCCCATGCTGACCAGAAGACGTAAATAAATCCATCCCATTTAGTAGCGTTTGGCCCATGTACCTCTAAACCCTTATTATTCATAAACCCATCCAGATATCTCTTAAATGTTGTAATAGTATCAGGATCTGTTACTTTCTCTCTCAGCTCATTCCACACACACATCACCATGTGCATAAAAAAGCTGTCCCTCCAGTCCCTTTTAAACCTTTCCCCTTTAACCTTAAAACTGTGCTCTCTTGGTTTGGAGTCTCGAACCCCTGGGAAAAGACCTTGAATGCTTACCCAATCCATACCCCTCATGTTTATATAAACCTCTGCCAGGTCACCACTCAGTCTCCGATGCTGCAGGGAAAAAAACCCCAGCTTATTCAGCAACAATCCTGGCAACATCTTGTCAATCTTTTTCTGAGCCCTTTCAAGTTTCACAACATCCTTATGGCAGGGAGACTGGAATTGCATGGGTTTGTGTACACTACATTGGTTTTGCTCATGCTGGGGATCGTGTCCTTCCTGCTGGTGAGTTATTGTCTGAGACTGGCTGTTGGTTTGTGTGCTGTTATGAGTCCGAGTGGTCGCAGTAGTCTGGCTGTCAATTCAGAAATGTTTTTGATGTATGGCAGTGTGGCGACTCCTTTGGGTCGTGGCATGTCCTCATTCCGTTGTCTTTCCCTTAGGCATCTGTGGATGAAATTGCGGGGAGAACCATTTTTGGCGAATACATTGTATAGGTGTTCTTCTTCCTCTTTTTGCAGTTCTGGTGTACTGCAGTGTGTTGTGGCCCTTTTGAACAGTGTCTTGATGCAAATTCTTTTGTGTATGTTGGGGTGGTTCCTTTCGTAGTTCAGGACTTGCAAGGACTGCACAAAACACTACATAGGACAAACAGGAAGACAGCTAACGATCCGCATCCATGAACACCAACTAGCCACCAAATGACATAACCAGCTATTCTTTCGGAGCCACACACGCAGACAACAAGCATCATGAGTTCGATGGGACAACCCTACAGATAGGACAAGCGAAACAGAGAACAGCCAGGGAATTCCTCGAGGCATGGCACTCATCCACAGATTCAATCAATAAGCACATCGACCTGGACCCAATATACCGGCCACTGCAACTGACAGTTGGAACTGACAACCGGAAGCGGCAGGTACAAATCACTATAAATGCCGGAGGAGATATCACAGAAGCGCTTCACAGGTGGATCCCAAGCAGTGAGGATGTCACCTAGACAGGGGATGAAACGTCTGCAACACCAATTCCCAGCTCAGCGAACAGAACCACAACAACGTGCACCCGAGCTACAAATCTTCTCACAAACTTTGAGCATGCTTTTAGCCGACTTTAAGATAAAACTAACCGACATACCTTAATTTTACTTTCTTCAATCTGCTTATGCAAGAGTGACTTGACTGTCCCTAATGTATGTGATTCTACTACCACCTCTGGCAGTGCATTCCACCCAACCACCACTCTCTGTGTAAAAAAAAATGCCTTTGAAATCTCCCAAAACCTTTCTCCAAACATCTTAGAATTGTGCTCACCTCGTGACAATCATTTCCACCCTGGGACGAAGTTTCTGGCTATTGACTCTGTCTGTAATTCTCACCATCCAATTCACCTTTATCAAGTTACCTCTCATCCTTCTTTACTCCAGTGAGAAAAGCCATAGCTCCCTCAAACTTTCTTCACAAGACAAGCCCTCTAGTCCAGGTAACATCTTGGCAATTCTCCGCTGCAATCGCTCTAAAGCTTCCACATCCTTTGTATAATGAGGCGACCAGAATATTTCAAATGTGGTCTCACCAGAGCTTTATAGACCTGCAGCATAATCTCCCGGCTCTTAAACTCAGTCCTGCTGCGAATGAAAACCAACACACCATACGCCTTCTTAACAACCCTATCAACTTAGGTGGTAAATGAGAGACCTGCAGACATGGACCCCAAGATCGGTTTGTTCCTCCACACTGCTACGAATCTGACATTTGACCCAGTAATCTACATTCAAATTTGACTTCCAAAATGAATCCCTTCACAAAATAGGAATTTGGAACAGAATCAGGCCATTTAGCCCCTTGGATCTGCTGTGTCGTTTGATCACGGTTAAAATATTTCTCAACCACATTCTCCTGCCTTCACCAACTGACCATTGATTCCTTTATTCAAGAAAAACATACTTATCTCTATCTTAAAAAAATCACTGTGTGAATGTGCGGGCGTGTGCATGTGTTTGTGTGTAAGTGTCCATATCTGTATGTATCTGTGTTGTGTGCTTAATGTGTCTGTGTATGTTTGAGTGCATCTCTGTGAAACGATGTCTCTGTAGGTTTGCGGGTAAATTCATTCAAATTGAGATAAACCACTACTCCCCTCCTGTACCTCTACGTCTGTCCCTGTTAAGGTTATAGTCATACAATGCCATCCTCTGCTGGTCTCCCCATGCCACTGAACAAGTGTCAATTTTTTTTCTCTCTATCATTGGACATCAAATACTGTTAATCTCTCACATTGCACGGCTGTTTCGTTTTGCAAATATCTTTGGAGGCACAGAACAGTTTTGTCTGATACCTAGATATATTACCATCACCACTGGGTCAGTTTCAGGACTTTTCAATTCTTTCTCACTTACACCTTGTAGGGGTGAATTATAAAATATTTAAATTTAAAGAACATGTAATAAATTCATTGCATCACCGTACAAATGGTTTGGTCAGAATTGCTTGGTTGCAGTTGCAGTGGAGATACTCTTTAAGGTGTACACTCTGTGTAACGAATAATCTTCAAAGACAAATCGCTTCCACATTGCAGATCCAGCGCAGATATCACTCCTCAGAAGCATTCACCACTCTGAGTGTCCTCAGTACAATTACGATCCTCCCACACCCAATTCACACCCAATTGTGTGTTTGTGTGTGTGCATGTGCAGATGGTTCTGTCAGTTTGGTTGGTGCTATGATCTACCTCCCTCTCCCGACCTCCTAGACTGAATCCCTTCTGGTTTTCTCCCTCCACTGCCATCAATGCAGTAGACTGTGAAAGCCAGCAGAGGCGGACATTAGATCACTTTAAACCGCAGAGGCTGGCAGATCCGCACACGGCACATGGATACCCACATAGACACGCAGATACACCCAGATATGAATATAGATACACAGGTACACATAGAGACTGGTGCAGTCACACAGATTCTAAAGCAGACACAGAGAGACAAATGCCGATACACTGATGCACATGCACACGCAGATATACAAGCATCAGTACAGACACAACCCCATGACTGACACACTGACGTTTTTACAGACATAGAGAATCTGCCATCGAGAATTCGCGTGGTGACTTCCTCAATATTTCACTCGATCGTGTGGTGTGTGCCAATATTTCCGTTGATCTGTAGGGGTTCCTCTGCACGCTCACTATAGCTTCTACAACTTTTCTACAACAAGGCTACTAGAACTGAACACAATGTTCCAAGAGTGCTGTTACGACACAGCAATGAACTCATTTGTTACTTAAACCAAACATCCAGAAAAGCTCACCTTAGCTTATAATCTGTTAAAGCACGAGTAACAGAGAACTCGAAAAGTCCACTATTTACAGGAAAATAATATCAATTTATTCCCTAACTCTAAAAGTGAACATTTAACAACAAATATTCACAGTTCTAAGCTCCCTTTCTCTGAACTGTTTGTTATCTGCCTCCACCTTTATAACAACATACTGTTCCCTTTTTAAAAAAAACTAAATTAAAATTGCATCATTTAATTTCAAATCTTGACAGCGGCTGTCATCTCTAGTGTCCTCCTTCTTTCTGCATTAGATCTCCCTGGGCCGTCTTCTGTCTTTTACTGCAAGAATGTTTCATGCAAAAAACCCATAAATTTAATAGAGAGTGTTTGGCATGGCAGTCTCTGAAGATGGCAGTTTACTCTCTAAGTATCATTATGCCTACCTCTTTATCCCCTCAACATCAAATCCTCTCTGGTTCAATGTTGGCAAAACAATAAATTCAAAATCTTTTGGGTTTATTATCCACAAAGATTACTGGAGTTGTGGATAGTGAGGAGGGCTGTTGTCGGTTGCAAAGGGACTTAGATATGATGCAGAGCTGGGCTGAGGAGTGGCAGATGGAGTTCAACCCTGTCAAGTGTGAGGTTGTCCATTTTGGAAGGACAAATAAAAATGTGGAATATAGGGTTCTTATTAAGGTGGAGGAGCAGAGGGACCTTGGGGTCTCTGTTCATAAATCTTTGAAAGTTGCCACTCAGGTGGATAGATTGTAAGAAGGCCATTGGTGTATTAGCGTTCATTAGCAGAGGGATTGAATTCAAGAGTCATGAGGTGATGTTGCATCTGTACAGGACCTTGGGAAGGCCACATTTGGAGTACTGTGTGCAGTTCTGGTCGCCTCACTTTAGAAAAGAAGTGGAAGCTTTGGAGAGGATGCAGAGGAGATTTACCAGAATGTTGCCTGGAATGGAGAATAGGTCGGACAAGGGTAGGTTGTGAGTGCTCGGCCTTTTCTCATTGGAAAGGCGAAGGATGAGGGGTGACTTGATAGAGGTTTATGTGATGATCAGGGGAATAGATACAGTAGACAGTCAGAGACTTTCCCCCCGAGTACAACAGAGTGTTACAAGGGGGCATAAATTTAAGGTGAAGGGTGGATGGTATAGGGGGGATGTCAGGGATAGGTTCTTTACCCAGAGAGTGGTGGGGGCATGGAATGCGCTGCCTGTGGGAGTGGTAGAGTCAGAATCATTGGTGACCTTTAAGCGGCAATTGGATAGGTACATAGATAGGTGCTTAAGCTAGGACAAATGTTCGGCACGGCATCGTGGGCTGAAGGGCCTCTTCTGTGCTGTCTTGTTCTATGTTCTATCCTGAGGCATATTTTAAACAGGTTCATTAAATATGAAAAGTTGCCCAAAGAACAACCGAATCTCAAGGTATCTGTTTTAACAGCCAAATGTTACATATTTTCAATTTTCCAGTACATTCTCGGTCTGCAACTACTCATATGACAGGTGCTTACGAGCTGTCAATGCAGAACAGCACTCAATTTCACAGAGCTTCAGCATAACCTCACAGCTCTGAAACCAGTTCCCCGGCTTGTGAAAGCCATCGTACCTTGTGCCTTCTCAACAACCTTGGGTGGCAACTTAGTGGATCTGTTGACATGTAACACAAGATCCTTCTACTCCTCTACACTACCAAGTATCCTGCCTTTAACCCTATACTCTGCATGCAAATTTTACCTTCCAAAGTGAATGACTTCACACTTTTCCAGGTTTAACTCGATCTGCCACTCATCAGCTCAATTCTGTCAATGACTTGTTGCAACGTACAACAACGTTCCACACTATCCACAACTCCACCAACCCTCCGTCGGCAAGCTTCCTAACCTCCCAATTTCCAATTCAACTGTCCCAAAAATCACAAAGAGCAGAGTTCCCAGAACCGATCCCTGCAGAACACCCCTGGTCACCGAGCTCCAGGCTGAGTACTTTCTATCTAGCACTACCCTCTGTCTTTTGTGGGCCAGCCAATTCTGTATCCTGACAGCCAGATTTCCCTGTGTCCCATGTCTCCTTACTTTCTGAATGAACCCACAATTGGTAACTTTATCAAATACTTGCTAAAATCCAAATACGCCACATCCACTGCTCTACCTTCATCAATGTTTTTTTCACATTCACAAAAAGTTCAGTAAGACTTATGATGCATGACCTGCTTCTCACAAAGGCATGCTGACTGCCTCTAATTCCTGAAGAAGGGTTTATGCCTGAAACGTCAATTCTCCTGCTCCTCGGATGCTGCCTGACCTGCTGTGTTTTTTCAGCATCATATTTTTGCCTCTAAATATAGTATGGTTTTCTAAGTAATCATAAATCGTGTCTCTCAAATCCTCTCAAATACTTTGCCCATCACTGGCGAAAGAATGATTGGCTTCTAATGCCCAGGATTATCACTATTTCCTTTCTTGAACAAGGGAATAACATTTGCCAACCTCCTATCATCACTCGCGAATCCAGTGGCCACTGATGACACAAAAGCATCGCAAAACACACGCAATCTCTTCTCTCGCTTCCTATAGTATCGTAGTTTTTTTCCCATCTGGCCAAGAAGATTTGTCTATCCTTGTGATTCTCAAAATTTTTAGCACATCCTCCTGTTCTAGCATATGTTTCACGTTGTACCCAAAAACGTGAAGGTCCCTCTCAGTACTGAATACTGAAGCATGGCATTCATTAAGGACCTCCCAGAGGTCCTAAATTAATTTTGCCAGAGCTGCGAGGAGAGAAGGAGAGGTGAAGCGAGAGCTGCCGAGAAGGGTGATGTTTTCCGCATTAAAAGGGACTTACCTCGGGAGTCGGGCCTCCATTTGCCAAGAGGTACGAGGGAGGAGCGAAGGACTTCTGGGAAGGCATATATTTGTGTGGTTGTGTTACCCACAACACTACACGAATGGTGTCTAACCAAAAACAAAGCCCTGTGCCTCAGATCGGTAAGGTAATGAGTATTTTTTTTATTTGCAACAGTATCTTTGGGAATTTAGAATATTGAGAATGGAGGCGAGGGCAGTTGAATGTTCCTCCTTTAGAATGTGTGAGGTAAGGGCCACCACCAGTGTGCCTGCTGACTACATCTGAGGGAAGTGCACCCAACTCCAGCTTTTTGAAAACAGCGTTAGGGAACTGGAGCTGCTGCTGGATTAACTCCGGTTCATTCGGGAGGCAGAGGGGGTTATTGAGAGGAGTTACAGGGAGGTAGTCACTCCTAATGTACAAGATAAAGACAAATGGGTTACAGTCACGGGACCGAAAGGGAACCGACAGGCAGTGCATCGATCCCCTGTGACCATTCCCCTCAACAATAAGAATACCGTTTTGGATACTGTAGGGGGAACGACATACCAGGGGAGAGCAGTGGTATAGAGGGGTCTGGCACAGAGTCTGTCGCTGCTGCTCAGAAGGCAAATGGGAAGAGGAACAGAGTAGTAGTCATTGGGGACTCCATATAAAGGGAACAGATAGGAAGTTCTGTGGGGTTGGGAGAGACTCACGGTTGGTGTGTTGTCTCCAAGGGGACAGAGTTCGTGATGTCCCTGATCGAGTTTCTGGAATCGTTAAGCGGGATGGGGAGCAGCCCCAAGTCATGGTCCATATAGGCACCAATGACATAGGTAGTAAGAGAGATGGGGATTTAGGGCAAAAATTCAGGGAGCTAGGTTGGAAGTTTAGAGTTAGGGCAAACAGAGTTGTTGGCTGTGGTTTATTGTCCGTGCCCCGTGTTAGTGAGGCAAGGGATAGGGAGAGAGAGAAGGTGAACACGTGGCTACAGGGATGGTGCAGGAGGGAGTGATTTGGATTCTTGGATAATTGGGGCTCTTTCTGGGGTAGGTGAGACCTCAACAAGCAGGGTGGTCTTCATCTGAACCGGAGAGGTACCAATGTCCTGGGGTGGGAAATTCACTAAGGCTATTGGGCTGGGTTTAAACTAATCCAGCAGGGGGACGGGAACCAAAATTGTAGTTCGAGCACAAAAAAGGTTGAGATTAGGGAGGTCAAAAATCAAGTTTTAAAGATGCAAGATGGCATCGGCAAGCAAGAGGTTGGTTTGAAGTGTGTCCACTTCAACGCCAGGAGCACCCCAGAATAAGGTGGGTGAACTTGCAGCATGGGTTGGTACCTGGGACTTCAATGTTGTGGGCATTTTGGAGACATAGTTAGAGCAGGGACAGGAATGGTTGTTGCAGATTTTAGAATTTAGATGTTTCAGGAAGAACAAAGAAGATTGTAAAAGAGGGGGAGGTGTGGCATTGTTGGTCAAGGACAGTATTACAGTTGCAGAAAGGATGTTTGGGGACTCATCAACTAAGGTAAGTATGGGCTGAAGTTAGAAACAGGAAAAGAGAGGTCAGCCTGTTGGGAATTTTCTATCGGTCTCCGAATAGTTCCAGAGATGTAGGGGAAAGGATCGCAAAGATGATTCTTGATTGGAGTGACAGAGACAGGGTAGTTTTAATGGGGGACTTCAACTTTCGAAACATTGAACGGGAACCCTATAGTACGACTACGATAGATGGGTCAGTTTTTGTCCAGTGTGTGCAGGAGGGCTTCCTGACACAGTATGTCGATAGGCGAACAAGAGACGAAGCCACATTAGATTTGGTACTGGGTAATGAGCCCAGTCCGTTGTTAGACTTGGAAACAGCTGAGCACTTTGGTGATAGCGGTCACAATTCTGTTATGTTTACTTTAGTGATAGAAAAGGATAGGTGTATAACACTGGGCAAGATTTACAGCTGGGGGAAAGGCAAGTACGATGCGATTAGGCAAGGTTTAGGAAGCATATGATGGGGAAGGAAACTGCAGGGGATGAGTACATTATAAATGTGGAGCTTATTCAAGGAAAAGCTACTGTATGTCCGATATAAGTATGTACCTGTCAGATAGGGAGGAAGCCGTAGAGCGCGGGAGCTGAGATTTACAAATGAAGTGGCATCTCTGTTCAAGAGGAAGAATGCGGCTAATGTTCGGATGAGATGTGAAAGCTCAGTTAAGGCGCTTGTGGGTTACAAGGTAGTCAGGAAAGACCTAAAGAGAGAGCTCAGAAGAGCCAGGAGAGGACATGAGAGGTTTTTGGCAGTTAGGATCAGGGTCAAACCTAATGCTTTCTATAGGTATTTAAGAATGTAAGAATGACGATAGGAAGATTCGTGCCAATCAAGGAGAGCAATATGAAGTTGTGTGTGGAGTCAGAGGAGATAGGGGAAGCACGAAATGAATATTTTCAACAGTATTCACTCGGGAAAACGACAATGTTTTCGAGGAGTTTACTGAGATAGAGGCTACTAGACGAGATGTGATTGGGGTTTACAAGGAAGAGGTATTAAAAATCCTGCAGCGTGTAAAAATAGATAAGTCCCTTGTGCCAGAATGGATTTATCCTAGGATCCTCTTGGAAGCCAGCGAGGAGATTGCCGAGCCTTTGGCCTATATCTTTAAATTGTCATTGTCTACAGGAATAGTGCCAGAAGGCTGGAGGATAGCAAATGTGGTTCCCCTGTTCAAGAGGGAGAGTAGAGACAACCCTGGTATTTATAGACCAGTGAGCCTTACTCCACTTGTTGGGAAAGTGTTGGAAAAGGTTATAAGAGATAGGGTTTATAATCATCTAGAAAAGAATAACTTGATTATATTTATTCAGCACGGTTTTGTGAAGGGTAGGTCGTGCCTCACAAAACTTATTGACTTCTTTGAGAAAGTGACCAAAAAGGTAGATGAGAGTAAACTGGTTGATGTGGTGTATATGGATTTCAGCCAGGCTTTTGATAATGTTCCCCACAGTAGACTATTGAACAAAATGCGGGGGAATGTGATTATGGGAGATATAGCAGTTTGGATCAGTAATGAGCTTGCTGAAAGAAAACAGAGGGTGCCGGTTGATGGGAAATGTTCATCCTGGAGTCGAGTTACCAGTGGTGTACCGGAAGCGTCGGTGTTGTGTCCACTTCTGTTCGTCATTTTTATAAGCGACCTGGATGAGGGCATAGAAGGTTGGTTAGTAAATTTGCAGACGACACAAAGGTTGGTGAATTTGTGGATAGTGATGAAGAATGTTGTAGGTTACAGGGAGACACAGATAAGATGCAGAGCTGGGCTGTGAGTTGGCAAATGGAGTTCAATGCGAACTAGTGTGAGGTGATTCACTTTGGTCGAAGTAACCAGAATGCAAAGTACTGGGCTAATGGTATGATTCTTGATAGTGTAGATGAGCAGAGAAATCTCAGTATCCAGGTACACAGATCCATGAAAGTTGCCACCAAGGTTGACAGGCAACTGAAGGCATACAGTGTTCGAGCTTTTATTAATACAGGGATTGAGTTCCGGAACCATGAAGTTATGCTGCAGCTGTACAAAACTCTGGTGCGGCTGCACTTGGAATATTGTGTACAGTTCTGGTCACTGCATTATAAGAAGGTTGTGGAAGCTTTGGAAAGGGTGCAGAGGACATTTACTACGATGCTGCCTGGTATGGAGGAAAGGTCTTACGAGGAAAGGCTGAAGGGTTGAGGCTGTTTTCGTTAAGGTGAAAAAGGTTGAGACGTGACTTAATAGAGAGATATAAGATAATTAGAGGGTTGGATAGGGCGGACAGGGCGAGCCTTTTTCCAAGAATGGTGACGGCGAGCATGAGGGGGCATAGCTTTAAATTGAGGGGTGATGGATACAGGACAGATGTCAGAGGTAATTTCTTTACTCAGAGAGAAGTAAGGGTATGGAATGCTTTGCCTGCAACGGTAGTAGATTCATCAACTTTAAGTACATGTAAGTCATTATTGGTCAAACATATGGACGTAAACGGAATAGTGTAGGTGAGGTGGGCTTCAGATTGGTATTACAGGTCGGCGCAACATCGAGGGCCAAAGGACCTGTACAGTGCTGTACTGCTCTATGTTCTATGTTCTATGTTCCCCTACCTTCTCAAGCTCCTGGTGCAAGTTCCCTCCACTATCCTGATGAGCCCTATCCTCACACAGGCCATCATCCTATTCCCCACAAAAGTGTAGAACGTCTTAAGTTTTACTTTAATCCTACTCACCAAGTCTTTTTCATGTCTGAATCTCGCTCTCCTGTGATTAGTCTTCACTTCCTTACTGACTACCTTGTAACCCTCTAGAGCCCTGTCTGATCCTTGCCTACTTAACCTAAAGTCATCTTCCTCCTTCCTCTTGAGATATTCTCCATTCATTGACACAATGGAGATATGGAGCTGCAAATGGATGCGAGCTGCACATTCTGTCACTTCCAGCATGGGCTGCAAGTTTTGCCACGCTGGGTAGTGATTTAATGCACTGGGGTGATGTACACAGCTCTACATTCTGGGAGGGTAAATGGTCCTGGTTTACAGTCAATGCACTGGGATGGCGTACATTGCTCTATTCGCTGGGAGGGTAAATGCTCCTGGTTTACACAGCAATTCACTGCTGTTCACTGCATCGCTCCCAGTACTGTAGAGGTAGTTCATGGACTGGTGTGGTCTGCACAGATTTCTGGGTTGTACTGAGCAGTACACTAGCCTGGTCTGAACACTCTTACATGCTGCACAGATATATCATCTGGATTATGGTGTCTGATTCTGTGACGTATTTTTTTCCAGCTGATTTGTCAGCACATTTACTTTATATTCTTATTTTTGTTATTGGACGTATGAAAGTACTACCCATCCAGTTTTTCCCGTTTGCCTGTTTACTGAACTTGTCGATCAAGGAATCATCCAATTATAACACGAATATCTGTCTTTCTGTACCTTAACCTGGTAGTTGGTGCTCATATGCCTTAGTCACGCACTAAGATCTTAGCTTATCTGGTTGGGGTCTCAGCAGTACTTCTTCTGTACATGCACCATTTTCCTACCTTCACTTGTCTATCAAATATTTAGCAGACACAACTTTGAATAAATGCAAGCATCCAGGCACCACAAATATCTTGGGAAGGAAATTCCCACTTCAACAGCCCTTTTAGAATTTCTCATTAGAGCTCCAATCAATGTTGCAGGGTCACTGTTCCCTTTTGCAGTCACACTGCTCCACTGGTTACAGCAAATTTCAAAGTTTAGTGATATGGATAATTATACAAGTGTCAGCCTGGCTCATCTTATCGAAAAATGTGAAACACACACACACACACAAACAAGCACACACACTCACTCACATCTTGAGACAAAACAGAAAAATGAAAGCTTTCCAGAGTTTCATAACAATTGAACTCATAACAAATAGATACATGATAGATTGTCCCAAATGTTATTCTGTTCTCTGAAGTTATTCTGCTCAGACAAGCTGCTTGTAGTGCGATTTCGCCCCGGAATCTTTGGATTTAGCTGAACTCCTAGGAGAAAGTGAGGACTGCAGATGCTGGAGATCAGAGCTGAAAATGTGTTGTTGGAAAAGCGCAGCAGGTCAGGCAGCATCCAAGGAGCAGGAGAATCGACGTTTCGGGCATGAGCCCTTCTTCTGGCATGGGGAAAAGACTCATGCCCGAAACGTCAATTCTCCTGCTCCTTGGATGCTGCCTGACCTGCTGCGCTTTTCCAACAACACATTTTAGCTGAACTCACTTTGCTTCAGACCGCAGGGAGATTCCAATTAATCTTTCATCAGGAATTCTCCCTGACTCATCAGGTAGAGGTGAATCAGGGATTTTCTGTTGTCAGGTGGAACAAAGTAAGAGGGAGGGATCAATCGGTTGCAGCTTCTCAGGCAGGGAACATTGTTCTCCCTCTCTGTGTTGAAACATGCAATAATGTCAACTGAATACCAAACTGGACTGTGTGCGCTCATCGTGAACATTCTCTAGAATGGAATATATGCAAGAGCATCATTGCTGTTGTTGTACACAGTGCCATTCATTAGCAAAAAAGAAAATTCCTGCTTTATCATTTGATGATATGTTGGAATGTCTATGCTTAATTTTTTTAAAAATCGTTTGATGTTTTCATAATATCTGTGCTAAAATCAATGTATTTTATTCTTAAAATTCATTACATAGTTTGAGTCTCCCTGAGAAGAGAAAATATATCTCCAGCTGATGTTTTCTCAAAATCATGTATGCTACAAAAGGATTTCTCATCTAAGTCTAAAACTGATAATGTTTCGGAACGAAAGGCCTGCATTCCAGAAATGTGTGAATAAAACATTGTCGATAAGCTTGCAAAACATTTTTGTTTTAGTGTTAGGGATCAAAACTACACATAATGTGTCATACGTGGTCTTAGCAACGCCCTGTACAGATGTAGACTCGATAAATGTAATACTGGAAAGCAGAACTGGTCAGGCAGCAACCGAGGAGTAGGAGACACGATGTTTCAGGCACATTCCTGATGAAGGACTTACACCCGTAACACCAATTCTCCTGCTCCTCGGATGCTGCCTGATTGGCTGTGCTTTTCCAGCCCTACACTTTTCGACTCTGATCTCCAGCATCTGAACTCCTCAATTTTACCCTGCATAGATGCAGCAAAACATTCCTGATATAACCTGGTACCCTTTTCCAGAAACGCAATCATTCCACTTAGCTTCCAAATCACTTGCTCCAAGTGCAGACAAACTACATATGATTCATGTACCAGAATCACGAAAACCGCCTGTATCACAGAGCTATGCAATCTCTCTCTACTTAAATTGTTTATCATTATTTTATGCTTCCACCCAAAATAGACTACTCAAATTATGCTATATCTGCTGAAGGTTTGCTCACTAACCTCCCTTTGCCTATATCACATTGATGACACACGACCTCCATTTGATGACATGCTGAATGACCATCTTGGTATTAAGCTAATTGAACTTTGGTATATTCAATCCCTTCCTCCAGATATTTGATAGAGATATTGATCGTTGATGATCCCATAATGATCTCTGAGGCACTCCACCAGCTACAGCTTTGTAATGTGAAAGTAAGCACTTATCACTACTCTCTATTCCCTGCAAGCAAAAGCTTCTTGAATAATAGCTCAGGCAGTATAAATGGCCTCCTGTGCAATAGAATGTACTCAATGAGCTCAAATGATTCGTTCTATTTTCCTCTGTAACTCGTTAAAGAGGCAGAATGGTCTCCTCTCATCTCATGGTCACGATAATGACTGGCTGAATGAGGTGTTCCTCTGTCCCTATCACAGCTTCAAGGGATGAATGGAGTGCACCATACATGGGTAGGGGCAGCAGTATATTCCTGTAACAGCATCGAGGGTGGATTGAGATACACATGGGATAGGGACAGCAGTTGGCTATTCGGCGGCACCATTCAGAATGCTCGTGGCTGATCGGAGTGTGTCTGACCAACCGTCTCCTGTCTGTTCCCAATAACCACTGACTCTCCTGTCCAGCAAAGATCAGTCAAGCTCAGCCTTGAATATCTTCAAAATCTGAGTATTCACTGCTCCCTGAGGATGAGGACCCTACAGATAGTACAATACCAAATTGAAAGTGGCGTCCTTATTTCAGTGTGGGACCCGTTACTTTAAACTGTGTTAACCTAACATTAAAGCGCCACTTCTTTTGAAACACAAGGACAGAATATTTAGGTATAGTCATAAACCATTCAGCCCTGTAAACCAGTCCAATTGTACCACTGACTCTTTTCAAACAGGAAGATAATAACTGATAGCATGACACCCAACGAGCATTATAAACGCTGAATTAGGCCATTCGACCCATCGTGTCTGAATGCCATTTATTAATGGCTTAGAGTTTTCTCAACATCATTCTGCTGACCTCTGTCTGTAACCCTTGGCACCTTTTTTCATCCAAAACTTATCTATCTCTGTCTTATAAGCATTAGTGTCTGTGTCTCTGTGTCTTATGTGTGCTTGTGTGTGTTCGTTCATGTGTTTGTGCATCTTTGTATTTATGCACTGACACCAGTTCAATTCTGAATTAACCTGCGCGTTTTGTCTGTGTTTGTGTCTATTTGTGTGTGACTGTATGCCACTACATGTGTGCGGGTCCATCTCCACATATGTACTGTGAGTGTCAGTATATTGACGTGGTTCCACATGTCTCTTGAGTATTTTTGTGACTGCATCTCTCTGCAATGAGATATTTGTTCCTGTGCGAGGGTGAAAATTGTGGGAACACACAGAGTGGTTAAAGTGCGAATTGCCCTTCACTAAACAATGTTTATTACTCAGTTGGAGGGACATTAATGTCACGGAAATTCCATTCGACCCGTACTGTTCCTATCCGGCTCATACCAGGGTCCTCCCCACATGCCGGGTGGACGGGGTGGAGGAGGGATCAGATATCGGGTGCTCCACCATCTGGCTTGGCCCTTTCTCTACTATTACAGACCGTTTCTCCTGGAATGGGAGAAAGGCAGGGAGGGGGTGAAGGTGGGAGTGTGTGGCCCTGCTGTTAGTGCAGGTTTAGGTGGAGGGGGTTGGAGAATGGTGAGGTGCCCAGAGGGAGTCAGTCCGCAGTGCGATATCCATGCAGTGTTATTAGTGTTGGGGGTATGGTGGAGGGAGAGAGAGAGGGTGCCCGGGGGGGCGGGTGGGAGGTGGTTGCTGAATTCAATAGTGAGAGTGGTAGTGGGTGAGCCTTATTTGGAGATAGAGTGTCAGCCTTGTTCCGGGGTAAGTGCTATAACAGATAGTGAGTGTGAGCGAGCAAACAGAGTAAGGTGACACTTAACCTGAGAGAGCTGGGAGGATATTGGTGCTTGTCCTGAGATGATAGTCATTTCTTCAGATCATGTCAGCGTCGAGGTGAGACTCCCCGAATGTCTTGTCCGAGTCTATCACTAATATTGCCGTCGATAGTGTCCCTCAGATTCCGGATTCCACAGAATCAGTCTGGGTGGATCTTGTAAATACCAAAGAGAAACAAACATTGTTGTATTATATATCAAAACCAATGTTCTCATGCAAAGTCTGTGCATTATATGCTCTGGAAATTAGAAATGCAAATATTGTGGGTGCTGCAGTATTACTGGATGATCTGAAAGTGCATCTAAACTGCGTTAACTAAGTGACTGCTAAAGTTGTTATAAATAAATTCCAAAAGCGTATAACAGGTAGTTTGGAGAGTATGTTGAGACTCAAACAAGAGAGCAGGTTATTTTGGGTTTGTTGTGTGGTCAGAAGGACTCATTAATAACCTTGCTCTGAGGAATAGTGACGTTAATATGTATCTTACACGGCATCTGAATACAATATAGAATGTTTGAGCATGAAGTGATAGACATGCCATGGTTGTTAGAGTCATAGAAACATGGCGACTTGCAGCTTGGATACAGGCCCTTTGGATCAAAGTGATCCGTCCTGACCAAAATATCCCTCCTGCTAATTCAAATTCCCTGCCCTTGCCCCATATTCTTCTATTTTTTTTCCTATGCACGTATTTGTCCAAACGCCTTTTGAATGTTGTTAATGTACGTGCCTCAACCAAACCGCTGGCTGCTAATTCTATATGTTTACCATCCTCTGCATAAAAATGTTGCTCCTCAGGATCCCTTTTATTCTTTCACCTCTAACCTGATGCCTTCTCGTCCTTGATTCCCAACACTGGGAACAAGAATGAGTGCATTCTCCTTATCCACGCATCTCATGATCTTATAGATTTCTATACGATTTCCCCTCAGTTTCTTACACTCAAAGGAAAATGTCTTGGCCTGTCCAAACTCTCCCTTCAACTCAGACTGTTGAGAACTGGCAACATCCTTATAACTTTCTTCTGTCCACTTTCCAGTTGAATCACATCCTTCCTACGGCCAGGTGAACAAAATCGAACACAATACTCCATGTGCAGCCTCGCCAGTGTCCTGTACAACTGCAATCTCATTCGCCAACCTCGATACTCAATGCCTTGACTGATGAAGGCCAGTGAGCCAAAAGCTTTTTTTACTGCCCTGTCTACTTGCGACCACTTTTAGAGAACCAGGGACCTGAGCTCCAAGATCCCTCTGTTCCACTATACACCTTCAGGGTCTAATATTCGCCACGAAGCTGCAACCTGAATATGACTTTCCAAATGCAACACCCAGCAGATATCGGTATCAAATTCCACCTGCCATTTCTCGGCCCACTTCACCAGCTGATAGAGGGCCTGCTGTCATTTCTAATAACCTTGCTCACTGTTCACAGTACTGCCTATTTTATTGGCATCAGCCTAATTATTAATCATGCCTTGTACATTCTCATCCAAATCCTTGATATAGATAACAAACAGTAATAGGCTCAGCACCGACAGCCGAGGCACTCCACTAACCGCAGGCGTCAAGTCCAACAAGCATCCTCCAAGTATTAGCCTCTGGGTCCTACCATCAAGCCAAGTGTGTATCCACTTTGCTGGATCCCCCTTGATTCTTTGCTATCGAGCCTTTCAGAGCAGCCTCTCATGTGGAAACTTATCAAACGCTTTTCTGAAACCTGGATAGACTACGTCTACCACCATACCCTCATCAACATTCCAGGTCACTTCCTCCAAAGAACGCTAAAACATTGCAAGACATGATATCCTGTGCACAAAGCAGTTCTGACTACTCCTTATCAAACCGTGTCGTTTCAAATGCATGTATACGTTATCTCTCAGAAACTTCTCAAGTAACTTACAAATCACAGTTGTTAAGCTAACTGGTCTATAGTTCCCAATTTCTTCTTCGCAGCGTTTCTTGAATAAGGGCACAACGTTCACGACCCTCCAGTCTTCCAAGACCTCAGCTGTGGCTAGCGATGATGCAAAAAAATCAGCCAGGGCCCCCGCAATATCTTCTCTCGCCTCTTGCTGTGTTCTTGGATACACCTGGTCAGGACCAGGAGTTTCCACAGAAATACTGCAATGTCTGAAACATACGACTATTTCTTTAAGGTACAATCACCGAAGAAAGGGCAAGTGACTTAATTATGGTTAACATAATAAATTAAACATTATATCAATCATAGGAAGTGACCGAAGAAGGATTCCAGGTATTGTGGAAAACGGAGAATTCTCAAAGATTTGTTTGTGTGGAGTGTGTATATTCTCTCCCTGTCTGCGTGGGATTCGTCCGGGCGCTCCAGTTTCCTCCCACAGTCCAAAGATTTTCAGGTTAGGTGAATTGGCCATGCTTAATTGCTCATTGTGTTCAGGGATGTATAGATTAGGCGCATTGGTCGGGAAAATGTTAGAATCAGAGGGGAATGGGTCTGGGTGGTCACTCTTCAGAGGGGCGGCATGGACCTGTTGGGCCCAAGGGCCTTTTCCACACTCTCGGCATTTCATGATTCTGTGAAAGAAGAACACGAAGACTGCATAAATCTACAATCTGTATTTCAAAGAAAGCAAAATAAAAGCAAGATCAAATGTGGGATTTTGTAATCAGTAGAGGTGAGGTTATTGTGGAGAACACGGAACTGGCCAAGAAAATAACCAGTTACTTTGCTTCTGTCTTCATGGAGGAAGATCCAGAAAATCGTGAGAAATGTCAAGTGATCACATGGAACTTGTGGAACTAAAGAGATAAAGTCAATTCATATCCTTAACAAGGTAGTAGTTGAAGACTAGTATGATACTTTTGTAGCTGGATTGAGCATTGCTAAATCTGATGAGCCAGTTGTACTTCGTATCAAAATATTAGAATTAAATCAGCAATACAGACATGAATTGTGTTGTCGATGGCTGCTTTATTTTCATGTACATTCTGCAGAGGCTGGACGCCATTGTAGATAAATCGAAGTTAGTAAATGTGTTCCAAGCATTGTTGATGAATGGAAGGGATCCAAGCATCTGCAAAGGGAAGAAGAGATAGTGTGGAGAACTGCAGACCAAATAACTTCACATCTGTGGGGAAACTGTTGTAATCTATCAGATAGGATCTGATACTGGATATTTAGAAATTAACAGCGGCATTGGAGAGAATCAGTATGCGTTTCTGACAGAGTCATCATACTTGTCAAAGTTCAGAATGATTTGAACTTGTTTATTGCAACATAGAAATGGCATATTTCGATTTTCAAAAGGCTTTTTATAAGAACTCATGCAGTGTGTTCATAAATAAAGTAATGTGAATGGTAATTGGAGGAATATATGTAAGAGGAAAGTTAAAGTCAGGCTCGCCTTCATTTAAGAGAATCAGAACATAGGTGGAAGGTCATGTTGAAACAGTTTCAGAGTTTGTTAATGAGACTGTATCTGGAGTATTGTGTAAAGTGTTGGTGACCCAATTTAAGCAAGAATGTACTGACCACAGTGGATGCGCAATGGACATTCTCCAGATTCATCCTTCAGATGGCGAGATTGCCTCATGTGGAAACTCGGCCTGTGTCCGCCAAAGTTTCAAAGAATGATAGGTGATCGCAGTGAAATTTAGAAAAATCACTAAACATATGACAAAGTGGAAATAAATAGGATGGTTCTCTGGCTGTCTACTCTACATTTAAGGCAATGAATGGCAGGATAAAGGATAGACAATTGCAGATTGCAATAAGAAGGCAATTCTTCGCTTTAACCAGATTGACTAACACAGCAGGATGGAAACCTGCTGGCAGGGCAAGATTAAGGAGAATCCACACATAAACTACAAGTTTGTCCAGCAGAACAGAATAACCAGGGAACAGTTAGGACTCATTAGTGGCTTGACAAGTTCCATCCAAATCAACTTAATGGTAGGAGACAGAAGGTCTGCTGGTAGAAGGCTGTTTGTTTGACTGGAGAACAGTGTCCAATCGTGTACCACTGGGATCAGTGCTGTGTCCCTTCTTATTTATGATTTAGAGGCACCAATGTTGGACTAGTTTGGGCAAAATTAAAAGTTTCAGAACACTAGATGATAGTCCAACAGGTTAAACCTTTCGAAGAGCATAATCACGTGATGAAGAAGCAGCACTCCGAATGCTTGTGCCTCCGAATGAAACTGTTGTATTATAACCTGGCGTTGTGTGATGTTTAACCTTATTATTTGTGGTATTCTTAAATGATGCAGCTGTGAATATGGAGGGGGTGGGGTGAGTGTGATAAATCGGTTGGCGTTTGACACAATGATTGGCCAGGTGTTTGGCAGAGAGGTGGATGGCCTTATGCTACAGGAAGATACAGATGGAATCGTCAGATGGGTGGATCAATGGCAATGTAACCCTGATAAATATGTGGTGATACACTTTGGAAGAAAGAACCAGATGGGGAGTACTCAATGAATGGCAGCACACTAGGAAGCACAAACGGTGCTTCTCCACACATTCCTGAATGTGATGAAACAGGTTAATGCACAAGTTGAGAAAGCATAGGCGACCATAAACATAACTTTTCTTCATCGAGGCATAGATTATAAGAGCTCTGCGGAAGTTTGGTTAGGCCAAGATGGAATACTGTGTTCACTTCTGAGAGCCACAATACAGGAAGGATCCGATGGCACTGAAGGCGGGGGGGGGGGGGGGGCAAAGGAAATTCATCAGGATGTCCCCTGGAAAGGGTTGTTTACTTTGTAGCAGAGAAGGCTGAGAGGGACGTGATTGAGAAGGATAAGATTACCGGGTGCATGGACAGGTTGGGTAGACAGCAGCTGTTCCTTTCAGTCAAGGAGCCAATGACAAGGGAGTACCCTGTTAAAGTGAAGGGTTTGAGATTGAGTGAGGATTTCAGGATTGGGTTTCACCCAGAGAGTGTTAGTGTACTTCATGAGAGGGCAGTTGGCACAGGTAACCTCACAACCGTTAATAAGTACATGGTCGTGCCCTTGAAGTGCCATAACATACATGGTTATGGAAAGTAATATAGGAAAGTGGGGCTAATGTAGATCGTCATTCATTTATGACTGTACAGAATCAGTGCTTCTGCGATTGTTTGGCTGTGGAACGTTAATCATTGAGCAGCATGACATAGGAATTGATGAATTTGAAGAATTTTGAACTAGCGTTATAAAAGAGAACTTGTAATAGATTCTAAAAGTATGTCACTGGCAAAAATAAGGGAAATAATGTGTGGCTTCCTTACAGATTGAAACCAGAGAATGGAGAATAGAGAACAGGGACAAGGTAGAACTATGGAGCATGTACAAATGTTATGTCTTCACAGAAGAAAACGAAATGAAAAATAAATATTCCCAGCAAGGCGAGGAAACTTTAATATGGTTAGAAAAAAGTGAATAGAATGAAATTAGCAAATAAACAACTTAGACAAAGAATCGGGACTGACATTACCGGGCAGAGAAAAAGTCATCAGAGGGAAATATATCAAAAGGGAGTCATATTTGAGAAAGTGATTTTGGCAAAATTACGGAGCAGCAATCAATGCAAAACGATTAGGTTTTCTAAAGGATTACTGATAAAGTCCCAAGACTACCATACAAATTCTAATCTTATGGGACGGCGGCTAATATGTGGACATGGTTTTTGAACAGGAGAGATGACAGGAAGCAGCGAGAAGGAATACAATAATGTTTTGTTCCAGTGGAAGTTTTGGGTGATATAGCAGGAATCGAGCTTGGCTCCCAGCTTTCCGAATACACACCAAACCTTTGGTCGACGGAATCAAACGCAATATTCCCAAATCTGCTGATGACACTGATTGTGAGTGGGGGAGCCGGATGTAAAAAATCTACAAGTTGATTGAGACAACTTGAGTGAATGGGCAAAGATGTGGCAGATGCGTGTAGATGTCACAATTTGCACGATGGTGGGAAAGACAGAACGGCAGCCTACCATTTGAAAAGGGGTTGGTTGAAAAATAGTGATCCATAAAGGAACTTATGTTGCATTTTTCTTTGCTTCTGTGCAGACCTCTGAACTCCATGCAGGGCAGTGAGTTCTGAAGCCAGAAGTCAATAATGGGAATGCCATTGGTATACTGATCAGTGTACACAGACCACGAAGTGGGGAACTGTCGCATTGAAACGAATCTGGATCCCCCTGTACACCAGTCACTGAAAGCAACATTGCAGGAACAGAAAGCAGTTAGGAAGATAAATGATGTGTTGCCATTCTTTCAGGAGGATTTGAGTCCAGGAGTAAAGTTGTCTTACTGCAGCTGTACAGGACATTGGTGAGACCCCATTTCGAACATTGTGCAGTTTTGTGTGCAGTTTTGGTTTCCTTCCCTCATAAAGGATAAACCTGACTTTGACAGAAGAGAAGTGAAGGATGACCAGACTGATCTCTGGGATGACAGGCTGGTTGCGGGAGCAGAGTTGAGTAGACTCGGCCTTCATTCCATGGGGTTTAGGAAAATGAGTGCAGATCTCAGTAAAATATATAAAACCTTGACAGGGTGAGACAGTTTGGAAGCAGGGATGATAATTCCCCAGTCTGAGTCGTTTAAAACAAGGGGCCACAGTATTAGGTACAGACAGGCCGCTCTGCATTGAGTTGAGATTAAATATCTGTACTCAGACACTGGTGAACCTGGGGAATTCTCTCCCACATCAGGCTATGAAAGCGAAGGCACTGTATATAAATAAGGATTTCAAGACACAAACGGGATAGGGAGAGAGCAGGAGTTTGGTGGGAAGATAGAGGATCAGATATCTTTTCAATTTGTTCTCCATTAATGCGGCAGCTGTGTTCCTGTGCAACACCATGTTATAGAAAACTGTGAATATTAATATTCAGGGCCATGGGTAAAAGAAGGTAAAGGCCGAACCGCCAAATTATTGCTCATAACCAAAAACTGAGGTTATCCCAGCACACACACGAGCACAGTCTAAGTAAATCTTTAAGTCATATATTGTAATTAAACAGTACAGTAACCGTAACACTTTCCACTACAGTCAGTGACTACAGCACTGTACGTTTCACTCAGATCTTCACCAGAAAACGCGTAAGCTGACTGACCACGTGATGCCAAAGGGGACTTCCACCTCTCATCAAGATTCTTTCCGGTTTGAAATAAACGTACTTCGAAATGTAGACTAGAATCCCCAGTTTCAGGCTCAGGTTCAAGGCTTGCAGAGCAAATTGCATTTCTGTTTTAGCTGAACACACTGAGGGTGCATTTTGCAGACAGAGAATCCTGAGGCTAGGATTTAATATTCAGCAGGTGTCAGGAGGTGTGGAATCACGGAACAGAGAATAGGAGCTTTCGTTATAAAAGGGTGCGCAACCAATCGTTTTGCAGTCAAATCGTGTTTAGTAAACACGTGTTAATAGAGAACTGTCTCTGTGTTGAACAGAGGAGCAAATGTGATGGACCGAATGGACTACAGGAATTCTTATTTGATATATCCCAGTGTTTAAACATACTAAGGGATATGAACACGTTGTGGGGAAAAATGCATTGAGGAGATTGTCTCCAAGATCTAGAACGGGTAAGCCTTAAAGTGTCTAATGCCTTGCTTCTTTCCTGATGCTTCTGTGCACTCCGTGGGAAAGCTCTGTAACTGATGTCACAAGCTCTCAAACATCAGGAAGGCAGCATCTGTACGGTGAAAAGGACTGTGTTTCCCGTTCCCTCTTCCAAAACCAAGCTTGTTGCTGGGTGTTCTGTCCGGTTTTATCCTTTTAGAATTCAGAGCAATTTGATACAATTGAGTGTCTTGCTTGGCCGTTTCTGAGACCATTGTAGAGTTTATCAAATATCTGTGTGTCTGAAGACACTTGCGGGCTAGACCAGGAGATACACTTTCTGAAAGTACATTGGGGAAGGAACACATGTTTACAATTGGCATTAGATTCAAGATCACTTATACTGACACCAGATTTTAGATCTCGATAGTTGGTTAATTGTTTTTAACTTCCACAAGAGCATTAGCCTGGTCTAAATTAGTAATCCAATGGCATTTCCACAACCGCACCATCTCCAGATGGGGACCTATTGGAATCCACACTGAGCAGGTTATTTCTGTGTTGCTTGACAGATCTGTCAAACGAACTCCCACCAATTTGACTATCGCGACGGGACTGAGTGCGTGGTAAATGTTCAGACTGTAGTTATTCCCTTGTTATGGGACTGGATAGAGTTGAGTAATTTTACACGTGGCCAGGCAGATGTCAGAGTTGGAACTGGAATGAAACAGCTTCCCCAGGGACACGGCATGTTGTGCGGCACAGGTCTTCGGTCCTATTGCAGGAATGGAGTCAGGGCCCATTGCCTTTGTCGTATCTACTATGTTAAGCTTTTTTTGATGTTATGTGCAGCGAATCGAATTTGCTTGAAGAGTGGCATCTGTGAATCTGTGAGCATCATGAGGAGGGTGAGGTGGATTGTCGACTCAACACCTCTGGCTGAGGATGGTGCAGATACTACATCCTTGTCTTTTACAATGATGTACAGAGCGTTTCGTTTATTTAGAATGGGGATATTTGTGGAGTCCTCTCCTCCAGTAAATTGTTCAACAGTCCATCGACATTGATGACTAAAGGTGGCAGGACTTCAGAGCTTCGATCTTATCTGTTAGTCTTGGGATCATTTCCCCCTCTCCATCAGATTGCAGTTCTGCTGTTTGGAATGTAACCAGTCAAGTGTGGTAGGTTTAATGGGTTGTCATCAGGTTTAGATACACATGGTCCTTACTCTGGCATGTTCACCCAAACCTGTCACTGAACCATCACTCAGTTTGATGTGAATGATAGAGTGATGGATTATCCTGGGGAAGAAAGTTATGGATTGCTATTGAATGCAATTCTGCTGCGGCTGCTGCTGTGATCTACAACATCAGATGATAACCCAGTGTGAGCTGCAATATCTGCAATTCAACTGACTCTCCCCTAGTTCAAACCGGGACCCATTCACCCATCAGGCATGCAGACAGTGACCGAAACTGGTTTCTGATGTGGTAATACTTCCATTATCATATTCTCATTCTGCTGAGTGTCCCTCCCTGATGTCACGCCTCCAATATGTTACATAACTCAAATACCTTAACATATTCATCTGAATCGTTTTCTTTCCCATAATACCATCGACTGTGTTTGAAGTGAATGTTTTCCCCTCTGTTTTTCTCCCTGACCATGATTAAGACCTCTGTCGTGTCAGTGATGCCAACCTTATCTCGTTTCAGAGCCAATGAACTTGTGCACTTTGCATTTTTGTTCACTTCCCAATGTACGGCGCTTTGTTTGAGCAGATTTGACACACTTCCTTGGACCTTGTTCAAAAATAGAAATTGCTGAAGAAACTAAGCAGGTTGCATCTTGTGGAGTGAAAGCAGAGTTCATCTTTCGGGTCCTTGTTTCTACAGCAATTTGTGCATTTCTATTTCCAGTATCCATTGTTGTTAGTTTAATTGAAAATTTGTTACGTATCTACTCATTTCTGGACAAACTCAGCAGGTCTGGCCGCCTCTACAGAGACAGAGAATCAAAGTTAGCGTTTCAAGTCCAGTATGACACATCTTCAGAACTGACAAGGATTGGAAACTGGGCATTTTAGTCCCTTGCTAGACGTGGGAGGTGTGTGAAAGGGAAAAGAGGGCGTGACAACAGATAAACAGGCTTTCAGCAGTGGTAAACGAGAAGATGATGAAAAATGAGTTTAAATTAAGATGTGAATTGGGGAAAGGGGTTCTCTCTATTGAATGCAAGGTAAAGAAGACTCAAGGTCATAGGGAGGCCAGGAGGGAGGATGTGGAGCATGTAGTATTAGAAAGATCTGGCCAGAGATACATTTTCACTGTAGAGATCATCACAGCGGCCAAAGGAATTCAGGTGCCTGTAGCGTTATTGGCACAAGTAAGATCTTCATGCTGCCTTAGTATTGTAACATAGAAAAAAAAAGTCGGAAGTTTGGGCTGAGTTCTTTTTCCTGTCATTTTGAATATTGTTTCAAATTTGCGGTGCTTATCTTTAAATGCTTGTTCTTGAAGTTCATATCAGATGGAGTGTAGTAGGTTGAAGGGTGACATTATAGAAATTTATAAATTCAGGGGAGGCATGGATAGGGTGAAAAGCCAAGGTCCTTACTACAGGATAGGAAAATCAAACCAGAGAGAGAGAACATACTTTTATGGTGTAAGAGGGAAGATGTTCGCATTATATATTAATGATTTGGATGAGGGAACCGGGGGCATTCTAGCGAAGTTTGCCGATGATACAAAGTTAGGTAGACAGGCAGGTAGTACTGAGGAAGTGGGGAGGCTACAGAAGGATCTAGACAGGTTGGGAGAGTGGTCCAGGAAATGGCTGATGGAATTTAACGTGAGCAAGTGCGAGGTCTTGCACTTTGGCAAAAAGAATATAGGAATGGACTACTTTCTAAATGGTGAGAAACTTAATAAAGCCAAAGCACAAAGGGATCTGGGAGTGCTAGTCGAGGATTCTCTAAAGGTAAACATGCAGGTTGAGTCTGTGATTAAGAAAGCGAATGCAATGTTGTCTCTTATCTCAAGAGGGTTGGAATATAAAAGCAGAGATGTACTACTAAGACTTTATAAAGCTCTGGTTAGGCCCCATTTGGAGTACTGTGTCCAGTTTTGGTCCCCACACCTCAGGAAGGACATACTGGCACTGGAACGTGTCCAGCGGAGATTCACACGGATGATCCCTGGAATGACAGGTCGAGCATATGAGGAACGGCTGAGGATACTGGGGTTGTATTCGTTGGAGTTTAGAAGATTAAGGGGAGATCTAATAGAGACGTACAAAATAATACATGGCTTTGAAAAGGTGGATGCTAGAAAATTGTTTCTGTTAGGCGAGGAGACTAGGACCCGTGGACACAGCCTTAGAATTAGAGGGGGTCATTTCAGAACGGAAATGCGGAGACATTTCTTCAGCCAGAGAGTGGTGGGCCTGTGGAATTCATTGCCACGGAGTGCAGTGGAAGCCGGGACACTAAATGTCTTCAAGGCCGAGATTGATAGGTTCTTGTTGTCTAGAGGAATTAAGGGCTACGGGGAGAACGCTGGCAAGTGGAGCTGAAATGCGCATCAGCCATGATTGAATGGCGGAGTGGACTCGATGGGCCGAATGGCCTTACTTCCACTCCTATGTCTTATGGTCTTATGGTCTTATTTAAAAGGGCGGAAGAAGGAACATTTTTTACATAAGGGGTGATGAGTTTATAGAATGAGCTGTCAGAAGAAGACTGACAGATGCAAGTCTGGCACATGCAAATTTGAAAGACATTTGGACAAACATATGAATGGGAACCCTTTTGAGGCATTTGGGCCAAATGCAAGCCGGTGGGACTAATTTACTTTGAAAAACCTGGCCGGCATAGACAAGTTGGACCAAAGATTGTGTTTGTGCACGATATGACTGCATGATTATAGGAAGATAAGAAAAGGGAAGAAAAGATGTGATGTAAGCAAATTGGCAAGACATATAAAAACAAGCAGCACGAGCTTTTCCGTGTACATGAGAAGAGTTCAAGAGGTGTGTGCTCTTTGGTAGAAAGAAAGTCAGGAAAGTATATTGAGGACATTTGGAGGGTGTGACTGGGGAACTGGCTACTGGGAACAGACAGGCAGTTTACACCAGTATTTTATATCGTTCCTCACAGGGGAAGATAATGGTCAAGATAGCAGCGGAGTATAAAACCTTCTCTACTCGAAATTGTATTTCATAACGGGACAAGTGTTTTGAAGTGGTGTTTGGCTGGATACAATACATTCCTGAAGAAGGGCTTATGCCAGAAACGTTCATTCTCCTGTTCCTTGGATGCTGCCTGACCTGCTGCGTTTTTCCAGCAACACATTTTCAGCTCTGATCTCCAGCATCTGCAGTCCTCACTTTCTCCTACAATAAAGTGAGAAAGCTGAAATAGCCAGAATTACTAATTGTGCTTGTATATAAAATAATTGCATATGTAGAGAGTGAGAGAGATAGAGAGAGATGAAAATTCGTCGTGTTAGTTCCCCTTGTCTGCCATGCGCGGGGTCAACTGTACAGTTTTGCTCCAAACTGAGAAAGATCAACCGTGTGCCCATTGACACTTGAAAAATGGCACCTATGCAGTTATCACGGAATATCCAGGGGCATCAGTGTGGTGGGGAGTATCTCCAGTTATGTTGGGTTGGAGAATCGGGCTGGCATTGAATGAGAGGAATCTTGGTGAGATTGAGTAGGTAGTGAATGAGGTGAGTTCGATAAGATAGCACCAGGATACTAGCTCATCCTGGTATAGATCGTTGTGGGAGCGCTGCTTGTTGTGATTTTTATAAATGATTTGGATGAAGAAGCGGAAGGGTGGGTTAGTTAGTTTTCCGATGACTCGAAGGTTTGTGGAGTGGTACACAGTGTGGAGGGCTGTTGTTGGTTGCAATGGGGCATTCACAGGATGCAGAACTGGGCTGAGAAGTGGCAAATAGAGTTCAACCTGGAAAAGTGTGAAGTGACTCTCTTTGCAAGCTCGAATGTGAATGCAGAAGGCAGGATTGTTGGCAGTGTGGAGGAACAGATGGGTCTCGGGGTCCATGTCCATAGATCCCTTAAGTTTGCTACCCAAATTGTGATAGGGTTGTGAAGAAGGCATATAGTACTTTAGTTTTGATTAGCAGGGGATTGGGTTTAAGAGCAGCGAGGTTATGCTGCAGCTCTATAGCGCCTTGGTTAGACCACCCTTGGAATATTGTGTTCAGTTCTGGTCACCTCATTCTAGGAAGGATGAGGAAGATTTAGAGAGGGTGCAGAGGGAACTTAACGGGATGCTGACTGGACTAGAGATCAGGTCTTATGAAGAAAGATTGAGGGAGTTAGGGCCTTTCTCATTGGAGTGAAGCAGGATGAGAGGTGATTATATACAGGTGTACAAGATGATGAGAGGCATTGACAGAGTGAATAGCCGGATACCTTTTCCCCTAGCAGAAATCTCTCTAACGAGGGAACGAGGGTACATAATTTTAAAGTGATTGGAGGATGGTTTTGGGGTGATGTCAAAGTTCAGTTCTTTACACAGAGTGTTGGGTGCGTGGAATGCACTGCCATCAATGCTAGTCCAGTCAGATACCTGCGGGACATTTAAGAAATGCTTGGATAGGCAAATGAAAGATAATGCACGAAAGTATGTCGATGAATCTGATCTTAGAGAAGGATAAAAGATCAGCACAACATCGAGGACCGAAGGGCCTGTACTGTGCTGTAATGTCCTACGTTCTCTGTTCTACGAAAGTATTTAAAGAGGCTTCAAATGGATTTTGAGCTGTCAGACAGTTGAGTGCTATGAATATTTAGGCATGAAAGAGGACTTGAGACCGAGAGAAGATCAGCCATGATCTTACTGAAGGACAAGGCAATCTTCAGGAGTGGTAGTAGGGAGCGAACGACTTGCTTCTGTTTCTACGTTCTCACATTCTATTATTGGAAAATTACAGGGTGTTATTTTCCTGGAAGTTTTGTTATTGAATGTTATATTCCGGGAGTCCAGAGGATTTTCTGAGCCATTTCTGGGTGATATGTGCAGGCTGTATTCACAGTCAACCTGGTTCGATAACGTGACCAACAAATGAAGCACATTTAGCAGAATGCGGAATCTCTGTAAAGAGAGATGAGGGGCCTCTTTGATACCCAGTCAGGGTTTTCCAATTACATTTTCCAAATCACCTAAACCGTGTGGGAAAGTATTGAGGGACTGAATAGTTTTTTCTGTTCCTGTGCACGAGGTGATAGCAGTACGTGTCCTCCCAGTGCTCTTGTCTAGCAGGTTTCAAGGGCTGAATGGAACACAGAAACATGGGACTGAGGAGCAGGAGTGGGTCATTACACACTGTGAGCCTTCTCCACCAGGCACTAAGATTGTGGCTGATCAGGTTGTGGTCTCAGCCCCACTTTCCTCTCTGTATCCAATTATCCGTAAACAAAGCAGCACCACAATCTTTTGCGGAAGAGAATTTCCACTCGAAAGGCCTTTAGAACTTTTCCTAATCCATCTTATCGAATCAGAGAGTCAGACACCACGGAAACAGACACTTTTGTCCAAATTGTCCATGCTGACCAGACATCCTAATCTGATCTAGTCCTATTTGCCAGCATATTGCCAATATACCTCTGAACCATTCTTAATTATGTATCTATCCAGGTATATTTTCGATGTCTAATTATACCCGCTTCCATGGGTGTTCTTGTACTCTGAGATAATGTTCCTTACTGTCCACTGTACCATATTTTGCTGTTATCAGTAAACTTAGTGATCATGCCTTTGATATTCACATCCAAGTTGTGTATATACATGATGAAAAGCAGCAAGCTCAACACTGATTCTTTCAGCACACCACTGGCCACAGGCCTCCAGTCTGGAAAATAATCCGTTACCTTCAAGACAATTTTGCATCCAATTGGTTAAGTTTCCCTGTGTTCCATGGGACATAACTGCTTTAACTTTTCATTTTTATGCTGTAACTCAATTAGTTTAGCTGATCTAAACATATTTCCATAATCACATATTTACTCTTGTTTTGTTTCAACCATCTGATGAAACAACATCTCTGCCAATGCCACTTCAGCTTCCTTGTCTTTACATTTATGATCTCTCCTGTTTCAGCTGGTGACATTGTGACCTTGTTGCCCCATAATCAGGAAACATTCCAGGATGAGGCTCCTGCTTTGCTTCAGTTGCCTGTGACTCCACTGGCTTTTCAACCAGAGCAGGCAGCACTTCTACCAGCGTATCTGCTACATACTTTACAAGGACAAAGTGTATTCCTGGAATTGAAAGTTTGTCCAATACTCCCACCGCAATTTCTCCACACTTTACTGGACACTCCATCCCCGCTTTACATAATTGTGCGCTTTTTGTCTCACATGAATTCACTTTAGCAGTACCTTTTCTGGAAATAGTCCTTCAGGAATACATAACTTTGCATCTTTCAGCATCACAGACTGAGAGGATCCTGCGTCTCTAAATAGTGCATCCTCTTTACCAGCTACTCCTGACCTACGTGAATACACTTTCCCTTTGCAGGTATAATTTATAAGCAGATCTGGCACTTCCTCCTTGACCAACCTCAGATCAACTTTACACTCTGATGCAGCTTTCTAGCCTCCACTGTGCTTTCTGTTACCGCTCCAATAAAACTCCCAGGCTTATCCTGTTTTCTTACATTTGTTTTCTTTTCCCTAGCCCACCAACAGAGTACTCTCCTGTTACCTAATTTATTGCAACGAAAACACCGGAGCTTTTTAGCTTCTTTGCCCCCTTGAAGGGTTCCCTTTTTACCCTGTGGTAAGTTACCTTCTGATCTTCACTAAGATCTACATGTCATTTTCCATGTGAGGAGTTCCTCTATCCATCATGCTCTGAAATTGATTCTGAAAGCCAAAATGCGTTTTATGAAACAAATCATGATCAACAACTTCTTCAGTTGCTAACTTTGCTGTTTTAAGTCTCTGCTCTTCTTCATGAGTTCGCACTAATTCATGCAATGAATCTTTGATTTTTTCCAAAATAATTATCTCTCTAAGTGCATCATACATTTGATCGATTTTTAAAGTTCTTATCCATTTATCAAAATTACTTTCTTTGACCCTTTCAAACTCAATATAGGTTTGAACAGGGTCACTCCTAAGATTCCTGAAATGTTGTCTTTAGGCTTCTGGCACAAGCTCATATGCACTTTCTTCACCTCCTTATACTCTCTAGATCCCTCCTCTGGTATTATTGCGGATACCTCACTAGCTCTACCTGCAAGTTTCGTTTGGATCAAAAAACCCACATGGTCACTGGCAAATGTAATTGTTTAGCCACTTATTCAAACGAAATGAAAAGGTTTTCCATATCCTCCTTAGGCAAGGCGTGAATATACCTAAAAAGTATCTCACCAGGCTTTTGGCTACCATGGGTTTGCTAATCCTCACGCTGTTCATCAGTACGCTTGCTGTCAGCCTTCATCTCCATCGTTTTCAGCTAACTTTCCCCTCTCAGTGTACATCTCTGAAGCTCAAAAGCTCTCTCTCTTTGTTTCTCTCCTGCTGAAGCCATTCGTTTTTTTTTTCTCTCTTTCTTGGATAAAACCAATTTGTTTTCTTTGTTTCTCTTTTAATTTTAGTCATAACGCAAACTGCTTCATTCGGCTTCTTACTCAAGCTGCTTTATTTTCGATTAAAGTGTAGTCATTTGTACAGACCCCAATGGAGTTTCCAGCAAATTGGAATGCTGAACTGTTGCTGCAAACATCTAATTTTTCCTCACATTAGGAGGTAGCTTCAATTCCACTTTGTCTACTAATTCCCGCAGCTTGGATTTATGTGCATTTTGTAACAGTCCCAAGGTCGATTCTCCCATCTCCTTTGTGACTGCAAGAGCTATTGTTTTCTGAAGTTCTGTTTACCCACCAAATCCACACACGAAAAAATATACTCTAAAAACTGCCATTCGCTGTCTAAATTCCGCAAAGGCCCCCCAATCTGGCCCGATCCTTCAAAACATTTTCAAGCAGGTAGTCCAGCCCTAACTTTGGTATTTGTTGAAGGTTAGTGTATAGTGGATATTTCCGGAGTGAATTAGCTGGTCAGACTGCCGAGTTTGAAACAAACATTTTTACAAATTACGGAATGAAGTACATGAAACTGAAAATAGAATAGTCAACTAACTTGCTTTATCCAACCAAGAGGCTATCCTGACTTTAGGATGTTGCTCCAAAATACTTGCAAGAATTCCAATTAACAAATGCTTTATCACCAAAAGTAAATCTGATACAAAAAGCTTACAGCTGATGAGGTCGGAAGAGAAGGAGGGGAAGGGCGTTCAATTCCAACAGTGACCCTAACTCAGCTAACCCCCAAACTGAATCGATCTGCCCAGCTGGAGAGCTGGCCACGTCCGCTTGATAGAACATAGAACATAGAACAATACAGCACAGAACAGGCCCTTCGGTCCACGATGTTGTGCCGAACTTCTATCCTAGATTAAGCACCCATCCATGTACCTATCCAAATGCCGCTTAAAGGTCGCCAATGAATCTGACTCTACCACTCCCTCGGGCAGCACATTCCATGCCCCCACCACTCTCTGGGTAAAGAACCCACCCCTGACATCTCCCCTATACCTTCCACCCTTCACCTTAAATTTATGTCCCCTTGTAACACTCTGTTGTACCCGGGGAAAAAGTTTCTGACTGTCTGCTCTGTCTATTCCTCTGATCATCTTATAAACCTCTATCAAGTCACCCCTCATCCTTCGCCGTTCCAACGAGAAAAGGCCGAGAACTCTCAACCTATCCTCGTACGACCTACTCTCCATTCCAGGCAACATCCTGGTAAATCTCCTCTGCACCCTCTCCAAAGCTTCCACATCTTTCCTAAAGTGAGGCGACCAGAACTGCACACAGTACTCCAAATGTGGCCTAACCAAAGTCCTGTACAGCTGCAACATCACTTCACGACTCTTGAATTCAATCCCTCTGCTAATGAACGATAATACTCCATAGGCCTTCTTACAAACTCTATCCACCTGAGTGGCAACCTTCAAAGATCTATGTACATAGACCCCAAGATCCCTCTGTTCCTCCACATGATTGTACATGTTTTTATTTAAAGACTTGAATGCGTTCTGCCTGAGGCATTACCAGTTTTGTATAAACAAAAGGAACACAAATGAACCTTTCAAAACTCAGACATATTGGAATCTTGGGTCATTTAGAACCCCAATGAAGAAGAAAATTCAAGGATAATATAACCTTGCAAAAGGTGACAAATTACCGGCTTTGGACTGAACTCAAACAATTAAGTCTTCCTGCTTTGAAGCCAATAACTTGTGTTCAGGTGTTTGTGAGTTTCTACTTAAAAAAAGGTGCTAACACACATTGAGTGTTGAAGATACAAAATTGTCTCATTAGGTCAATGAAAGGAATGACCAGGCAAATCCACATTTCCTGTGTAATGGAGTGCAAAGGTATCCTCTGTAAATACATCAGCTAGTGCCTTTTCTAGTCGAGGACCGATCAGCACGGTAACAACATCTAGATTGTGGTTTTTGCGGGTGGTGGTGGAGGTTCAGGCGGTTACAGTATTGCAAATGAACAACGCCTGTTTGTTCAGTGACTATGATTGATGTCAGTCTCCATGGATCTTAATGATGTCACTGGACGGTTTCGCTCTCCTATTAATAAGGGATTTCTTGCAATGCTTTATGCCATTGTATCAGCAGATGCATCACCTCCGCTGCTAACAGGGATCAGCAGCTGCAGAGACAGGAAAAGGAGAGGCAAACATCTGAGAATAATCTGTAATGCTCCATTAGTTGATCAGAATCTGCGAACATTAGACTGGAATGCTGCAACAATGGACAGGAGTTTGTACTGGGGACTGTTCTATCTTTCCTGGTATTGGTCGACATTACCAGATCGGATATACGGTGTACTGATGATTATTCAGACAGGTTACTATCCCATGCTCGCTATCGTTGGTGTTCCTAGTAAGTACCTCCATCTCTATCCATTTACTAATTCTATAAACCATGGCGAACTTCCTTGCTATTTCTGTTACCTATATTTGGCAAAGGCGGAAAACTTTCTCTTCAGATTCAAATGCAAAGTCAATTCATTATCCTCAAATTTCAGAAACGCCCACAACCCCGCCCTCACAAACACCAGAGAGCAAGATTGTTCACAATCCTGAAGTACATTTTCACCAGGAATTCACTTATGTCTCGGTATTCTGTCCATCATCAAACTTATCTACTATGAGCTCAATAATATCCCCAGTCGCCATCTTGGCATCGATGCTGACGCTTAGATTAGATTAGATTACTTACAGTGTGGAAACAGGCCCTTCGGCCCAACAAGTCCACACCGCCCCGCCGAAGCGTAACCCACCCATACCCCTACATCTACATTTACCCCTTACCTAACACTATGGGCAATTTAGCCCATAGTGTTAATAAACAATTTTTCATGCCTTCATGGTTACAGGTCTCCTCGAAGCATGATTTCAGTTGTAAATATTTCGATCACAACCTTGTTCTTGTCTCTAAACTAATCTCATAAGAGGGACACTGTCAGAGTAATAATGTTGCAATAAATGTAATTCAGCGGCACAAGCTATTACACATAAAGACACTGTTTTACATCCTACCACAAATTATGTCAGAACGTAAATTCAAATGACAGGATTTGGAAATAAAAACAAGTTTCACTAATTCTGACCAAAACATCACCAGCATTTAGTCTGTAAATTTATCTATTTCACTGATGTAGTTTGCAAAAGAAATCTAGCATTATTACCTGATCTGGCTTAAGACTGACATCAGACCCACAGTAATGTGCTTGGCTCTGTACTACCTTCGGGAATGAGCTCACAGTAAAGGGTCAACAAATCCTGTTCCAGTCAGCGATCTAGACATCCCATGTAATAACAAAAGAATGATGCAAGGGATCAGAATAAAAAAGAACGAGAAAGTGCCAGAGAAACTAAAAGTGAATTTGCGAAAGCCCAAGTCACGTTCCCAGGCCATGTTATTGGACATGGACCAATCGCCCCATTAGATACAAAATCGTAAGTAGTGGGAAAATTCCCACATCATCGACAAAAAGTAGTATTATGGTTCCTGAGGTTGACTGGATTTTACTGAACGTTTGTGCCAAACTTTTATAGTGTGGCTGCTCCACTCACCAAATTATTAAAAAAGGGAAAAAACACTCAGTGGATAGCAAACTGTCAAAAGGCATTTGCCAGCCTACAAACTGTGTTAACCACCGGATTACACAAAGCCTTTCAAGGTGGCTCTCGATGCCAGTGATGTGGGGGTCGGTGCGGTGCTCCTGCAGGAAGATGACGAGGGAATCAAAAGATCCGTCGGATATTTTTCCATGAAGTTGAACTTCATCAAATGAAATATTCAACCGTGGATAAAGAGAATTTAAGCTTGGTGTTGGCATGACAACATTTCAGTGTTTATATCACCAACGATGCATCTGAGACAATAGTATGCGCTGATCACAACGCATTGATTTTTGCAGAAAAAATTAAGGACAAAAATGCCAGACTATTTCGATGGAGCTTGTTGTTGGAGCCATTCATTATGACAATTGTGCATATGGCAGGTTGTGAAAATGTGATTGCCGATGTGTTTCTGAAACTTGAATGAGGTATGGAGGCGTTTGGTTGTGAGTGCACTGCGACCTGAATTTGCATGGGATTGTGCATGTTTGCATTTTTACAGTTGCTATAGTGCATTTGCGCGCTTTTAGACTACCAACTGGGTTTGAATCGTTAAAAATACAGCCTTATTTTGGTATTGATGGTTCATTTTTTTTAGGGGGGAGGCGTCACAATGCTAGTCGCATTTTTTGTTAAGAAGCTTTTTTTGGCTCAGGTGGTCTCTGTCCTTGATTTTCTTTCAGAGGGACAATAAAAAGGTGCCTGATTCTGGTCAGTCTGGCTTGGTACAGAGACTAAAAGGATTTTCAGTAAACAGATAAGACTTAAGGCCAAAGTGGTCATGCTTTAGATGTGACCTGTATAATGAAAGGGGAGTAGTGAGCTCATTTAGCTGAACTAGCTGAGCTGAGCTGAGGATCTTTCAGTTGAGTCTTGAATTGGGAAGTTCAACAGGGAGGTGTGTGGAAACTCTCTCTCTTTTCTGGCCTTCAACTTCAAACTGTAAGCTTGTGTTCCATTTATACTGGTTTTTAAAGCGAGTTTGCTTATTGGGACTGTTATGTGCATTCGGAACAGCATAATTAAATCTAGCTGAGTTCTGTAGTGGTACTTTATTCTGTTCTTTGTGTTTCATTGTGCACTTTTGTGAATAAAGTTTTTGTCTTTTTTAAAATCCAGTAGTCAACATAGCTAAACTACACCATGTAATTTTCATTGTACACTTAATGAAACAAATTGCAAAGTTATGCGTTGGGCTATTTGCCTAAGAATGGTTTGAGTGATCTAGATTCGTCCATAACATCTCGGTGATGGAAGATGCCCTTTTGGAACTTGGTACAAATCATTTACTTTCCCTCCTCAAGATCAGCAAACGATGTTAACTTAATACGTGTGTACCATTAGCAATGGAGCCAGTAGTCTGTCTGCACAGTCTCTGCTACATTGGTTTGTCATGTTGCAGCATCAAAGACATCCTCCTGTTTCAGTATCACCGTTTGGAGGGGCTGAATGGCCTCTTCTTTTTGATGTGTCAGTGTCTCGAGTGTCTCGAGAACACTGAGTTCTCCAATTTCAAATAACTTCCCTTCGAAACTGCTGACCAACTTCCCAATCCCTGCCATTCTCTTCCCACCACCTCCCCATCCCTTCCCAGCCCGTCCATCTCCCTTCCATTCCTCTGATCCACCCTTCTTCCAGCTTCCAACTGGATTAATTCCTCCAATCAACTAACCAGGTGGTACCCTGACCAGTGTTGATTTATCCCCACCTCACCACACCACATCCTCCCCACGCCGCTTCTTTACCTGTAAACGTCCTTACGTCCATCCCCACTCCTGAAGAAATGTTACACCCAAGGTGTTGACTACTCCACCTCCTGATGCTGTTTTGCTTGGTTTGGTCTTCCAGCCACCTCCTTTTCAATATTTACATTTTTAAAAACTCTCCTCAGGTGTAATAGGCAGGAGAGAGTCAATTGGCTGTGAGTCTGCTTGTCCAACTGTTTCAATGGGCTGAATAGCGTTCTCACATTCCTGTGAAACCAGCTTGAGATGCTGAAAGAGCTCCTCTTTTTATCCTGTGAAAATGTTCAGGGTTTAGCAATGCTGTTACATGAACGTTAACAACAACCTTGAATGTTGTTCAGGTTTTGAAGTTTTATGTGATTTCTACAGAACATCTTCACTTCTGATCGAATGATGGAGGGAAAGATATTGATGAAGTAGCTGAAGGTGTTTGTGCCGAAGAAGCTATCCGAAGGATCGCCGACAGAGATATCCAGGGACGAAGAGGATTGCTGTCCACCAATCACATTGTGTTCTGAATGACCCAGTGGGGAGATTACACCTGATCCCATTCAGTTCAACCTTATTCAGACTCCTTGACATCTTGCTCCGTCAAATCCTGTCGTAATGTCAGGGACAGCCACTCTGACGCTGAGTTCGTATCTTTTGTTTATGTCAATAGGCCAATGTATATGTGTGGGGAGTATTTCCTTCTCTCAGAGGGTAGAGACTGTTGGGGACTCTCTGTCCCAGACAGCTGCATTACAGAAATGATTGGGAAGGGGGTGGGAGTGGGTGTCAATGAATTTTGACACGTCAGAGATTCAAGGGCTGCAAGGAAGTAGGCGTGAAAGAGAAATTGCATGCGAGACCAGATCAGCCCTGATGTTACTGAAGGCAAGGGCAGGCTTGAGGAGCTAAATGGCCTCGTGTTATTCCAGTGTACCCCAGAGTCCAGTCAGTTTGTGGTCGCTTCGATTTCCTGTGTTACGGACTTCAAGTAACTGAATAGACTGAATAGACTGTTGCTGTGTATCAGAATACTGGTGCTGCGTGATCTACTCTGGGTACAGTTTTATAGGCTCGAGGGGCTGATTTACCTCCTGCTGTAACTGTATATCAGTGTCCAGGGGCTGAAAACATTCATCCTGTTCTGTTGTAATTGAAATCCATACAGACTAATTCTACCATCCGAGGAGAAAGTGAACACTGCAGATGCTGGAGATCAGAGAGAAAAAAAAATGTGCCACAGGAAAATCACGACAGGTCAGGCAGCATCTGAGAAGCAGGAGAATCGATGTTTGGACATTCCTGATGAAGGGCTTATGCCTGAAAAATCGATTCTCCTGTTCCATGAATGCTGCCTGGTCTGCTGTGCTTTTCCAGCACCATAGGTTTCGACGTCTACACCCTTCCAAAATCAACCTTCCTGGTCACATCATCAATTAACTTCCAAAGTTTTTTAGGCATAAACCTCCATGCACAAAGCCATGCTTACTATTCCTAATCAGACCCTGCCTTTCCAAATGCATGTACATCTTATTCCATGGTATCTTCTCAAGTAATGTACCTACCAAAGATGTTAAAATTACTGGTCTATAGTTCCCAGGAGTTTTTCTTACAGTTCCTTTTGAACAAGGGCACAGTATTTGTTATCCTCCAGTCTTCCGGAATCTCAACATTGTTTAATGGTGATAAATGTACTTAACCAGTGTGCACGCAAGTTCTTCTCTAGATCCCTGCAGTGCTCATGGATATACTTGTTAAGGATCCTGAGAATAATCCACCGTCAAACATCCTTGTACGCCCAATACTTCCTCTACTGTGATATGGACTGCCCCAACCATATCACCACTAACTTCCTCAAGTTCCCAAATATTTATGTCTTTCTCCACAGTAAATATAGAGAAGAAATCTTTGTTGAGGACCTCGTCCATCTCTTATCGTTCGACACATATTTGTCCACTTTGGTATTTGAGGAATCCTATTCTCTCACTAGTTATTGCTTAGCTTTCATACTCTTAAAGTAACTCTGGATTCATCCTAATTTTCTCAGCCAAGGTTATTTCATAGCACCTTTGTCGCTTTCTTGATTTCCATCACAGGTAAACTCCTAAATCCCTTATATACCGCCAGGGATTCCATTGATCTAATTTGCCTGTGCCTGAGCCACGCATCCCACGTTTTGCAGTCAATTCCTAAATATCTCTTGGCATCCTGGATTCCACATTCCTGCCACCCTTGCCCTTCACTGTCACAGGAACATAAACACCTTGAACTCTAGCTACCTCACGTTTAAAGGCCTCCCACTAACCAGCGGTCCATTCACCTGCAAATAAACTGCTCCAGTTTACCTGCAAGCTTCTGTCTAATCCCATGAACATTCCCGTTGTCCGAAGTTAGAACTTGAACCTGTGGACCAGCTTTGTCCCTCTCCATAGCTATTTGAAAATTAACAGAACGATGGTCACTGCTCCCAAAGTGCTCCCCCACTGTCACCTCAGACACCTGTCCTGCTCTGTTTCTCAAGAGTTGTTCGAGTTTTGCCCCTTCCCAAGAAGGACCCTCTACATACTGCTTGAGGAAACTTTCCTGAATTTACTTATCGGATTCCACTCCATCAAACTCCTTAACGCTCCGGCAGACTTAGTCTGTTACAAAAATTAAAATCCACTCTTATGGCAACCACATTGCTCCTGAATGTTTCCCTTCTCCATGCATATTTGTCACTCTCATTTATGTGAGCTCTTTGGAGCCGATAGTACAACCCCGGTACATTATCATCCACTTCCTACTTCTTAGCTGCACCCACAAAGCCACAATGGATGATTGATCGTTTATTTTATATCTGATTAATGCTGTGATAATCCCATTAATCAGAAATTCAACTCCTCCTCCCCTCCTTCCAGCATCCCTGTCCCCCCTAAAGTACCTATACCCTGGTAAGTTAGCTGTCCCTCGCTTAGCCATGTTTTTATAAAGTCTGTATTATCCCAATCACACGTTACTATCCACGCCCTTAGTTTATTGGTCTGACCTGCCAGTCCTCTTGCATCGAAATAATCCAACAGGCATTCCTTGCTCCCTGTCGTGTTCCAGCCTAACCTGTCTCTTCACTTTACTGTTTCTGATTACTGTATCTCCTTCCAGCCTCGCACTTCACTCCCTGATCATGAGGATAACTCTCCTCCCCAATATCGTTTAAACCCTCCCTTGTTGCACGAGCAAAATTCTCTTAACAAGATATTGGTCTCCTCCCCATTGCATGTGCCACCTGTCTCTCCTGATCAGGTCAACCCTGTCACAGAAAAGACCCTAATGACCTAAAAATTTGAATCTCTCTTCCCCCCACCCCCACACTAATTCTTTAGTTACTTATTTATTTGCCAAAGCCCCCCTGCTCTTACTTTCATTAGTTCATTACAATGGAAGTAATCAGTTAGTTTACCACCGTCAAGGTCCTAGATTTTAACTTTTCTCCTAGCTCTCAGTAATCACTCTGTAGGACCTCATTCCTATATCTACCTGTGTCATTTGTACCAACGTGCAAAATGACTTCTGGCTGCTCCCCTCCCCCTTGGGAATTTTCTGCAACCACTCGGAGACATTCTGGCACCTGGGAGGTAACACACCTTCCTGGATTCCCGCTTGAGGCCACAGAATCTCCAATCTGTCCCTCTAACAATCGACTCTCCTATCTCTAAGCTCCTGTTTACCGTTACGCTTTCCCACTGTGCCCCAGAGTCAATGGTAATGCCACCAACTTGGCTAGTGCTGCTTTTCCCTGAACCGTCATTCCCCTGAACAGTATTCAAAACGGGGTACTTGTTTTCAACGGGATTGGTCACAGTGGATTCCTGCACTTTCTACCTACTCCTTCGCCATTCCAGGTCGTCGCCTACCTCCTCTCCGTCTTGAACACAACAGGAAGCAAGAACGGCCTGTTGTATTAAATGTTCTTTATTTACATGCAACAGGACTGACACGTAAGCCTGATGAACTCATTGCATGGATCTTAACGTGGGATGCGATATTACAGTCATGATTTTTGCGGGTCTTGGGTGTGACCACAACAAGAAAGCTCTTATCTATGAAGTTCTCATTATCTCCGATGATCCTGATTGCATTCAGCTCCAACTGCATGGTGGCACAGTGGTTAGCACTGCTGCCTCATAGCGCCAGAGACCTGGGTTCAATTCCCGCCTCAGGCGACTGACTGTGTGGAGTTTGCACGTTCTGCCGGTGTCTGCGTGGGTTTCCTCCGGGTGCTCCGGTTTCTTCTCACAGTCCAAAGATGTGCAGGCCATGCTAAATTGCCCGTAGTGTTAGGTAAGGGGTAGATGTAGGGGTATGGGTGGGTTGCGCTTCGGCGGGGCGGTGTGGACGTGTTGGGCCGAAGGGCCTGTTTCCAGACTGTAAGTAATCTAATCTAAAAACTTCCGAACACGGTCTCCCAGGAGTTGCAGCTGGGTTCACTTTCCACACATATAGTCTTCAGAGACGGTGGAAATTTACCTGAGCTCCCACATCCCGTAGGAGGAACCAACAACTGTCTTAACTGCTATCCCCACTGCTGCAACACTAAAGCTGAAAGGACTTTATTTGAACTTGCCTGTAGTTTTTGCTGAGCTGTTGCTTTCCAAAGACACTTGCGCCAAACATTACCACTTACTCTGCTACCAATAGCATGTCTCTCTACCTCTTCACACTTACCTTTGGTAAGGGAAAGAGGGAGACACTGCAGTGATGTAGCACTTGGTCATTAGGCACTTTTTTTTTTATTTCAAAAATATACTTTATTCATAAATGATTTGATGGTCTGTACATTGGATCATGCCATACATATGTCCATATTTACAAACACAGATTCGACTTTATTCTTGTCCTTTACAATCCTGTGCATTTTTTCAATCTTGTATATATACATATATTTGGCTGAGGCATCAGCAGAGCCCAAAAAAACGTCTGTATGGGCCCCCTGTTCTTCTTTCGGCAGGCCGATCTTACACAGTGGTCTTTCCCCACCGCGCCTTGGCGGCAGCTGCCCCAAGCTTCAGCGCGTCCCTCAACACGTAGACTTGGACCTTGGAATGTGCCAGTCTGCAACACTCGGTCGGGGTCAACTCCTTCAGCTGGAAGATCAACAGGTTTCGGACCGCCCAGAGAGTGTCCTTCACCGAGTTGATGATCCTCCAGGCGCAGTTAATGTTCGTCTCGGTGTGAGTCCCGGGGAACAGGCCGTAGAGCACGGAGTCCCGCGTCACGGCGCTGCTCGGGACGAACCTCGACAAGCACCACTGCATTCCTCTCCAGACTTCCTCTGCATAGGCACATTCCAGAAGGAGGTGTGTGACAGTCTCGTCCCCCCCGCAGCCACTTCGAGGGCAGCGTGCGGTGCGGCAGAGAGTCCGGGCGTGCATAAAGGATCTCACAGGCAGAGCCCTTCTCACCACCAGCCAAGCCACGTCTTGGTGCTTGTTGGAAAGTTCTGGCGATGAGGCATTCTGCCAAATGGCTTTGACAGTCTGCTCAGGGAACCGCTCGACAGGATCCGCCCTCTCCTTTTCCCGAAGGGTCTCAAGGACGCTACGTGCTGACCACTTCCTGATGGACTTGTGGTCAAAGGTGTTTTTCCTCATAAATTTCTCCACGAAGGACAGGTGATACGGAACGGTCCAACTACTCGGAGCGTTCCGCGGCAGCGAGGCCAGGCCCATCCTTCGCAACACCGGGGACAGGTAGAACCTCAGTACGTAGTGACACTTGGTGTTTGCGTACCGGGGATCCACGCACAGCTTGATGCAGCCACACACAAAGGTGGCCATCAGGGTGAGGGTGGCATTGGGCGTGTTTTTTCCCCCATTGCACCGGTCTTTGTACATAGAGTCTCTTCGGACCCGGTCCATCTTTGATCTCCAAATGAATTGGAAGATGGCCCGGGTGACTGCGGCGGCACAGGTCCTGGGGATAGGCCAGACCTGTGCCACATATAGCAATACTGAGAGGACCTCACAACTGATGACCAGGTTTTTTCCCGCGATGGAGAGCGACCGTTGCCCCCATCTGCCTAGTTTCTGTCTCATCTTCCTGATCCGCTCCTCCCAGGTCTTGGCGCACGCCCCAGCCCCCCCGAACCAAATACCCAGCACCTTCAGGTGGTCAGTCCTGACGGTGAAGGGGATAGAGGATTGGTCGGCCCAGTTCCCGAAGAGCATGGCCTCGCTCTTGCCTCGGTTTACCTTGGCCCCCGAGGCCCGTTCGAACTGGTCGCAGATGCACACGAGTCTGTGCACGGACAGTGGATCCGAGCAGAAAACAGCGACGTCATCCATGTACAGGGAGGCCTTAACTTGTAGGCCCCCGCTGCCAGGAATAGTCACCCCTCTCAGGCTCGCATCCTTCCTGATGGATTCGGCAAATGGCTCTATGCAACACACAAACAAGGCGGGTGAGAGGGGGCATCCCTGCCTGACTCCAGATCTTACAGGGAAGCTATCTGATTCCCACCCATTGATTGAGACTGCACTGACAATGTTGGTGTAGAGCAGTCTGATCCAATTTCCGATTCCCTCCCCAAAGCCCATTTTGGAGAGGACATCCCTCATATATGTATGCGATATCCTGTCAAAGGCTTTCTCCTGGTCCAGGCTGATGAGGCAGGTGTCCACCCCCCTGTCCTGCACGTAGGCGATCGTATCCCTGAGGAGTGCGAGACTCTCAGAGATCTTCCTGCCCGGTACAGCACAGGTTTGGTCCGGGTGGATCACCGATCCCAGAGCAGACCTGACCCGGTTGGCGATGACCTTTGACAGGATTTTGTAGTCTGCATTTAACAGTGAGATCGGTCTCCAATTTCTAATTTCCTCCCTCTCCCCCTTCTGCTTGTAGACGAGGGTGATGATGCCTTTCCTCATGGATTCACTCATGGTACCTGCCCGGAGCATACTGACATACACCTCCAGCAGGTCCTGGCCGATCAAGTCCCAAAGAGCGGAATAAACCTCGACCGGTAAGCCGTCGCTTCCGGGAGTTTTATTCTTTTCGAAGGACTCGAGGGCCTTGGTCAGTTCATCCAGAGATAGCGGCTGGTCCAGCCTCTCTCGTGTTCCGTCATCTAGGACCTCCGTGATAGAGGACAGGAACGACTGGGAGGCCGCGCTGTCGGTCGGCTTCGAGTCATACAGGCTGGCGTAGAAGGATTTGCTGATCCTCATGACGTCAGCCTGAGATGACGTTACCGAGCCATCTTCTTTCTTCAGGCTGCTGAGCACGGAGCTCTCTTTGTGCACCTTCTGGAAGAAGAAACGTGAGCACGTCTCGTCCTGCTCCACCGAGCGGACCCTGGACCGGAAGATTATCCTGGAGGCCTCCGAGGCAAAGAGCGAGGCTTGCTGGCCCTTCACCTCCTTGAGGTCCTCCGTGACATCCACCCCCATCGTCTGCAGCAGGAGCAGGTTCTGCATACTTTCCTGGAGCTGGGACAGTTTTCCCCGCCTCTCTCTCGCCTCCTGGACACCTTTGAGGATAAAGAACCTCTTGATGTTCCCTTTTACCGTTTCCCACCAGTCCGCTGGAGACTCAAAGAGGGGCTTCACGGTTCTCCAACCTGCGTAATCCCTCTTGAGCTCTTCGATGTTTCCCGGGGTCAACAGCTTAGTGTTCAGTTTCCACGTTCCCTTGCCCGCCCGCTGTTCGTCCTGTAGGTGACAGTCGGCCAGCAGGAGGCAGTGGTCAGAGAAGAACACCGGCTTGACGTCGGTGGATTTGACCGAGAGCGTTCGGGACACAAACAGGTAATCTATCCTTGAGCGGATAGACCCGTCTGCCCGTGACCAGGTGTATCTACGCTGCGCTCCGTCTGCAGGGGCGCTGAAGACGTCGTGTAGCTTGGCGTCCTTGACCGTTTCCATCAGGGCCCTGGACGTAGCGTCCGGTTTACTGTCCCCCCCGCCGGATCGTCCATCAGCATCAATGATGCAGTTGAAGTCTCCGGCCAGAATGACCGGCCTGGACGTAGCCAGCAGCAGTGGAAGCTGTTGCAGGACGGCCAACCGTTCCCTCTTACCCACTGGGGCGTACACGTTGATTAGTCTCACGGGAGCGTTTCTGTATTTAACATCCGCGACGAGGAGGCGCCCGCCCACCACCTCCTTAACCTCGGAGATGGTGAAGTTGCCTCCCCGCAACAGGATACCCAGGCCGGAGGCGCGGCTATCGTTGCCCCCCGACCACACTGACGGCCCGTGGGCCCACAAGCTCGACCATCTCCTGTAACTGCTGAGGTGCGGTATCCCACACTCCTGCAGAAACAGGATATCGGCTTTGACGTTGGCCAGGAAGGCCAGCGTTGAAACACATCGCGTAGCCGCTTTAATGCTACGTACATTTACGCTGGCAATTTTAAACCCCATTTTTAACAGTTTGCGGGGTTACCAGTGTCCATTTTCTTCTGGTCTTGCTCCAGTGGGTTAGCTGCGTGCATCCCCGTGGTGACAGCAAACTGCTGGACCTTCCCAGGGCTGAGGTAGTTGTCCGGCTCCACGCTGGAGTCATTTCCCCGCTCTGGTGTCATCGTGTCGGACCCAGGGTCCTCATCGCCCCGTTCTCCATCTGACAGCAGGGCTGTCACTGGGACGCTGCTCCCAGTTCCCTGGAGCTGTGGGCCGGTGGGTACCCCTTGGTTCTCACCGGGTAGGGGGAGGCCTTCACCCATCCCCTCAGAGGGATCGTCTTTTCCTTCTTGGGCGGTGTTGCCCTCCTTTCTCCCCACGGCGCTCTGCCTCTTCCTCCGGAGGCGACCCTTCTTGCGCCCGTCCTCACCCTCGGAGGAGCTGCCTGTATCCTCCTCTTGGAGGTGTCTCTTCCCCCTTCGCTTGGTGGCTTTGGGGCCCTCGAGAGGTTTCCTTTTCCTGTTTTTAACGATAATCCACTGCTCTGCCTCCTTTGATCCCTCCTCTTCCATTTCCTCCGTCTGTTCTGCAGGAGCTTGGGTCGGCTGCTGCATCTCCCCGCTGTCTGCTGCCTGCTCCTCTACAGCCTGCCCTTCCTTCTGGGTGCCTCCAGGCACCGTTCCTTTGCTGATTCGCGGTACCTCGTTAGACTTTGTCGGTCCGCGGCTCGTGTTGCCACCTCCAGCCATCTGTGCGTAGGTGGCGGCTGCTCGTCTTGGGCAGGCCTTGTACATGTGGCCCGCCTCCCCGTACAGGTTGCAGCTCTTTTCCTCCCGACAGTCCTTTGTCAAGTGACCCTCCTGTTTACAGTTCCTGCAGATGGTCACTTTGCAATCCACCGCCACGTGTCCCGACTTCCCGCAGGTTCGGCACACTTTGGGCTGCCCTGCATATGTCAGGTAGCCTCTGCTCCCTCCGATTGCGAAGCTCGAGGGTGGGTGGAGGATGTTCCCACTGTCATCGGCCCTCAGAGTTACCTTGACCTGCCTCTTACTGGTCCAGATCCCAAAGGGGTCGATCACATCGGTGGCTTCTCCCTCGACTTGGATGTACCTTCCCAGGAAGGTCAGGACATCAGCCGCTGGAACGTAGGGGTTGTACATATGGATTGTAACAACCCGGTTCCTCTGTGCAGGAAGCACACACAATGGGGTCGCCGACAAGATGGAGAACAGCAGCTCCCCTTCCTTCTCCTTGAAGACTTTCAGGAGCTGTTCGCACTGCTTCACGCTTCTGAAGGTCACATCGAAGTAGCCTGCCCCAGGGAAATCCTGCAGGCAGTACACGTCTGCGGCTGCAAGGCCGCAACACTCCAGCAGAACTTTCTTCACAAACACCGTCCGATCCACCGGTGTGTGCTCCTCCACCTTCTTCACAGTCACCCTGACTGTGTTCCGAATGCTCTGGCGGCGAGTGGCTGCTGAGGCCATAGCTCAGAGGTTGGCTGGTCCCTGAATTGGCGTTAGGCCGAAGCCAGCATGAAGATCCACCAAGAGCAGGTCAGCACAACCAAACGATCCTCCAACGTCCAATCACGATCCAGCGATGGTCTCCAGCAGCTCCGACGACTCGCAACACGACCCCCGCAGTTTTTCCCCCGCCAGCACGCTTCTGCTGCGTCGAACCTCCAACACTCGAGCAGAATCTCTTCCTCTGGTCCTCAGGAACGACACATATTCCGAGCCAAAAGGCCGGAAGACACTACAGTGACACATTGCTTTCACCTTAAGCACTCCTTAACACCAGTTTCCCCTCCTTGGACTTGGGGGGTGTCTTGCTGAGGTCTTCCTTCTAGTAGTGGTGACTGCGCTGATGCAAATATTCACCCTGACAGCTAATCCATGTTGTCACAGTTCTCTTGTATTTTCTGTCTATTAGTACTGCATTTATGAATTCCTTGAATCGATTGATTGCTTTCCAAACTGTGTCTCATTCTGGAGGGAGAGATGCTGATGTTTCAGTGAATACAGCCTATTAGAAAAGACTTACCATTAGACATAAAGCAATATAATGCCCATCTGCTCGCTGACTCTGTTTTTCCTTTCAAGTAGGATACATTTATTCTGATAACCTTCAATTCCATTTTCCTGCATTTTCCCTGTAACCCTTGTTTAAAAATCTGTCCATCTCAGCCTTGAAGATATTTAGTGATTATTCCTCAACAACCATCACAATTTTATACAATTGTTTCCCTCCCACTGATGTGAGACTTGGTGGTCTTTAATCCCATGGATTTTTTTCTAGCACCCCGTGTGGATTAGATGTTGTCATGTTCAATCATACCACCTTTGTGGCCAGAGGCAAAACAAAAAATCCCACAAAGTTTAAGATCCTGTAATCTCCTCCCTCATCTTCCGCATCAGTCTAAGATACAGTTCATCCGGATCAAGGGATTTGCCCACTTTTTAATCATACATCAACTTCCAATTCTTCCACAGCTTCTGTGTCAATTTGCTCAAGATCACACTGTCAGGAACATTGAATACAGTAACTGGTCCTCCAAAGTGAAGACCAATATGTAGGATGTCTTTGACATATTCTCTGGCTCTATGCACAGGTTACTTCCTCAGATCCCAGTACTCCCTATTCTTTCTCTTGTTAACCTCTAACCCTTAATAAACCGATAAAATGTCTTTGGATTCTTGAAAATATTGCCCACGAACATTTTTATCACCGCTCCACCCCCACCCCCTTTTTGCTGTTCTACTTACTTTCTTGAGTTTAGCCCTACACGTTCTCTACTCTTCTGGGACCTCTATTCACCTCTGCTCACTTTTTGCCTGTTTTAACTTTCTCTTTCATTTTTAATTCCATTCTGAATATTTGTAGATATCCAAGGTTCTCCGGGGCTTGTTTTCCTATATTTCATCTTTGAAGTAACATGTTGCGGTGACACTCTCATCATTTCCACTGTGAGCATGTGATCCCCACCACCACCACCTACACGCTGTTCTGTTACAGTTCCACTGAGAAGTGACTGTACTGTGGCTAGATCCTGCCTTTTTTTGATACATTGTGCCTCCCTCATCCAAAATATTTTTATTTTTCAAACCTTTTTCTTTCGGTCTTTTCCTGAACAAGTTAAAAATGCTTGAGTCATGGTCACTGCTCCTGCAATGCTCTCCCAAACCTGCCTGCAACACTTGACTGGCTTCGTCCCCCACGGTGAGGCCCAACTCTACCCCTCCCTTTGTTGTATCTGCTCCATTTTGATATAAAGAGCTCTCTGGAATAAATGTCAAGTCATCTTTCCACTCTTTAAAAAAAATTATCACTGCCCTAATGAATAGTTGGAATTGAAATGTCTAAATATAATGATCCTGTTATTATTTTTTACACACCTCAGGGAATTGGTTATATATCTGCTGCTGTATTTTATTTTATCTGGGGGTCGATAATATATCCCCAGCAGTGCATTTGTCATCGTTTTGATCCTAACCTCAACCCACAAAGCGTCATGTGAATACCCTTCCAAGATATGATCCGTCCTAACTGCAGTCATTGACTCCATAATTAATAAGGCAACACCACCTTCTCTTTTACCCCTCTCCTGTCCTGCCTAAAGATCTTGTACTACAGAATATTGAGTTGTCAGCCCTGACCTCCCTCAAACACATCTCTGTGATGGCAAAAATGTCACACACCCCCATGTCATCTCTTTCCCTTATCACATCTGTCGGTCCGATAATATTCCCAGCATTAAGGTAAAGGACATCCAGCCTGGGATATAGCATCTGGAATACTCTGTCCATCGGAGTTCTTCAGTCATTTACTGTTTGTTATCAAGCTGCCTTTCCATGAACTAAAACTGTAACTCTGGAACTGAATGAATAATTGTTGATTTGTAATTTCTTTTTTAATTAATGTGTTAATCAAATACAACGTTCCAGAACTGAACAGTCAGCTCCAAATACAATGAATTCCTGCTGATTATCTCCCTGCTCAGTGTGCAGAGGTGTCAGCCCTCAGTAATGGAGAAAGTGAGGACTGCAGATGCTCGAGATCAGAGTTGAAAAGTGTAGTGCTGGTAAAGCACAACGAGTCAGGCAACATCTGAGGAGCAGGAGAGTGAAATCTTTGGGCACAGTCCCTTCATCAGGAAGGCATTGGTGTGTTCACATGTTTTTCCACTCCATGATTCATCGGACATTTGGAACTGGACTTGCTCAGGAGGGCAGAACTGTATATAGCCCTGAAATGGAAAGCAATCAATCAGTTGTTTGGACAGGGAGTAAACAAAGTGAGGTGAAGTACAGACTGATTGAAGTACATATATAAGGATAGGTAAGTCCCCTGGACCAGACAGGAAGCACTCTAGCTTACCAGAGGAACTGAGGGAAGAGATTGCTGCACCTTTGGCGATGATCTTTGCATCCCCACTGTCCACTGAAGTTTTGCCTGATGATTGGAGGGTGGTAAAAATTATTCCCTTGTTCAGGAAAGGCAATAGGAATGATCATGCGAAATACAGGCCAGTCAGTCTTACTTCTGTATTGGGAAAAGTATTGGAGAGGATTCTGAAAGACAGAATTTATGATTACTTGGAAATGATAGTTTGATTAGAGATAGTCAGCATGGCTTTTTGAGGGGCAAACATGCCTCACATAACTCTTTGAATTCTTTCAGGATGGGATTAAATACATTGATGAAGGTAGAGCAGGAGATGTGATGTACATGGATTTTAGCAAGGTGCTTGATAAGTTGCCCTAAGATCGGCTCATTCAGAAAGTAAGGAGGCGCGGGATGCCAGGAGACAGGGAAATCTGTGTGCGTGGATACAGAATTGTCTGGCCCATAGAAGACTGAGGGTGGTAGTACATGGAAAGTATACAGCCTGGAGCTGGGTGACCAGTTGTGTTCTACAGGGATCTGTTCTGAGACTGCTGCTCTTTGTGATTTTTATGAATGACTTGAGTGATAAAGTGGAAGGGTGCTTTACTAAGTTTTACGATGTTACAAAGATCGTTGGACTTAAGGATAGAGTGGAGGGTTGTTGTAAGTTGTAATGGTACATTGACAGGATGCAGAACCTGGCTGATAAATGATGATGGAGTTTAACCTGTATAAGTGGGGAGTGATTCGTTTTGGAAGGTCGAATTTGAATGCAGAATACAGGGTTAGAGACAGAATTCTTGGCAGTGTGGAGAACCATAGGAAACGTGTGGTCCATGTCATAGGATGCTCAAAGTTATCACCCAAGCTCATAAGGTTATTAAGACGTATGGTGTTTTCATTAGCCGGGGATTGAGTTAAAGAGCCATGAGGTTATGCTGCAGCGCCAAAAAGCTCTGGTGGGACTACACTGAGAATTTTTTGTTCTGTTCTAGTCGCCTCATTACTGCAAAGAGGTTGAGTCTTTGGAGAGGTTTCTGAAGAGATTTACCAGAATGCTGCCTGGACTGGATAGCATGTCTTACAAAGAAAAGTTGAGGGAGCTAGGGCTTTTCTCCTTGGAACAATGAAGTATGGGAGGTGACTTGATAGAGATGTACAAGGTGATGAGAGGCATGGATAGCGTGGATAGCCACAGACTTCCTCGCAGGGCGGAAATGGCTATCTCGAGAGGGCATAATTTTAAGATGATTGGAAGAAGGTTTAAGGAAGATGTTAGAGGTATGTTCTTTACACAGAGAATGGTGGGTGCGTAGAATGCACTGCCAGCTTTGGCAGTAGAGTAAGCTGCATTCGCGATATTTAAGTGACTATTGGATAGGCACATGAATGTTAGTACAATGAAGGGTATGTCAGTTTGTCTGATCTTAGAGTGGGATAAAAGGTAGGCAGGACGTCACGGGTCGAAGGTCCTGCACTGTAATGCACTGTTCTGTGTTTTATGTCTCACCCAGCTTGTGGATTCTTATCAATTGTTGAATGCGTGAGGGAGTGTTGTGTGTGAGATCAGGATATTGAGGAGGGGCGTTAGCCCAAAACTTCTAGTTATGTTGTTCATTGTTACCTTCAACTGAATGCCATTACAATATGTGTGGTGTCCTACACCAGGCAGGCTCCACTAAGTTCAGTTATTAACGTGATTCTTGACTTGTCATTTGCTGCTGTTTTCTTCACTCATAATCTGTTGGGCTACCCATGTATTCAGCAGATGTTTGCTATGTTTCGTGAATTGGGAAAAAATAAGATTTCAACTATGATTATTCAACTGAAATATAATCTCTGAAAACAATTATATTGATTCCATATTTATGGACCTATAATATAAACTCCTTCCAACACAGCAATAAAGAATGTACATGTTATTTTATTTTGAACAAACAACATGGATCTAACTCTTCTGGTGATCAGAATTACATACACAATGTCAGGATTCAAAACAATGCATTGTCTCACCACATTTTGAAAGTGCTTGGTATCTGAATGATTACATGTTCAGGGTGAGCAAACGGTTGAACAATCAAATAGAATTAGCGTTCTTATACATTTACATATAATCAATCAGTTTAATTTCTCACTGAAATGTACGAGCTTCAGCTATTTGCCAGCAATTTAGAAATGGCTATAATTCAACATGAACTGTGAATATTAAATTACATAAATGATTTGTGTTATCAAATTTTAGTGAACAATAATTTGAAAAAATTCAATTTTTAGAAGGAATGATACTTAATGTGAATTGTGGACAGTGAACATAAACTTTGAACATATTATCGTGTGAGTGATAAGTCAGACGTTTTCAAAGAGATGTGTGCCAAAAAAACGACAGATTTGTTTTAGTAATTGGAATACAACGTTTGAAATATTCATGTTCTGAGTAATAATTAAACTTCATAATGAAGCTGACCTTGCAATACTTGCATTTTAAATGCTCATACTGCACCAACTAATCAGGTATTTGCGAGCATTTACAATGGGAAATAATCGGATACTGACTTTTATTCACATCAGATAAATGATAGAATACAAAACTTTAAAGTACGGGAAGAGGCCATTGTCACCACGTGTGCACCAGCTCCAGGAATGTCTAACAAGCCCCTCCCATTTGCCCGCCCTATCTCTGCAGCCTGCCAAATTCCAAATTTCCAAATACACACCCAATTCTCTTCATCCACAAATCTCCCATGCAGTCCATTCCAAGTCCTAACAATCTCTCAATAAAGAAGTGTTTCCTTATCTCACTCCTGGATTTTTTGCTGAAAACCTTGAAATTAGAAATCATTGATGCAGTAATGCCAACTAACAGAAACAAAGTATTCCTGTTTTACTCTGCAACTTTTTTTCGTAACTTTGAGCACCCCGCAATAAGTTCACATCTTTCTCTGTTCTGCTCCACGAAGAATCAGCCTTGCAAGAACTGTAACAAACACTACATTGGAAAAACAGGCAGAAAACTAGGAACCAGGATAGATGAACAACAACTAGCCAGAAAAAGACATGACCCACTATCACTAGTATCCTTACATACTGATGAGCAAGTACACCATTTTGACTGGGTCTGCACATCCATATAGGACAAGCCAAAAAGAGACACACACGAAAATTCCTCGAAGGATGGCAATCCAATCAGAACTCTATCAACAAACACATCGATTTTGATTCCATCTAACACTCTCTGAGAGAAAGGACCGGACAAGAAATCACCAATAATGGAAATTACTTCACAGATTCAAGGAAACCTAAACACTTAAATAGAAATTGGAAAAAAAACACTAGTACTTCACCTTAGCTCACTGATAGTGTTCCCTAGTATAATGATGAACTGTATGAAAATGAACTCTACAGCTCAGTGAGCAAACTGACATCCACAAGATACACAATTTCTCTCATCCTACCTCTAACGAAATCCTTCATTCCAGTTCTCATTTTGATTACTTATAAAGTTATTGGTATTCTACTACAAAGTAAAGTGGTGTCTTGTCTGTCTGTGTGTGTGAGAGAGACAGAACAATCCTTTTCAATCTTTGAATTATTACCCGTGCTATATAGATAAGAGGTAAAGATTAGGAAAGCAGTATAGCTTAACATGTTGTTAAAAAGCTAGCTCAGGGGTGATGGTTTCAGATTAGTGGATCATTGGAATTTCTTCCAGGACAGGTGAGACCTGATCAAAAAAGACAGGTTGCATCTTAACTGGAGGAGGAGCAACAACATCCTTGTGGGGAGGTTTGCTAGTGCAAGTCGAATGGATTTAAATTAATAAACCAGGAGGGTGGGAACCAAAGGTCAGAAGCTGAGTAGAAGTTCGAGGTGAATAGGACATCAGGCATGACCAGTCTAATGACCATGCTGAGGGAAGGAATCATACCATTTCACATTGTGAGATGGAAGTCGGAATATATGATAGAGTTGAGGCTCACGTTTATCAGGGATTCACAAATGAGGATGGAGAGTGTGGGGGATGTGAGGGATTGTGCTGTATGAGATCAGGAAGACCACACAAGACAAGAAAAAAAAGTCCTCTGCACTTGATACAGAAATATAGAATACATGTATAATCTGAACAAGAATCAAGTGATAGAAAAGAAACTAAATGAAATCTTTTCTTAATTTTGAATGGAAACCTGATCTCGATTTTCCTGAACAGTGATGGTTTTGCACCCAATCCCGCTTCCCCAAAAACAGGTTTTTCTCTGTCACTAAAACATGTCATCTGCCATTCTTCCTCCTCCGTCCTACTCTTTCCTTACACTCCTACTTCCCTTGCACTACCCCTTCTGCTGCTACATGCTCTTCCACTGATGATTTCCCTTTAGACCCTCCTTCTGCCACTCCACAGTAAGTTACACCAATTTCCGAGTTACTCCCACTTCGTCCGACCATCGTGTTCCCTTTTTGCTTTCCAACTGGGATGATGGGAGCCGCTGGCTTCTGTTCTGCTATTGATCATCAGTGAATGATGAGATTGGGATGATCAATGTCCAATCGGAACAGACAATAGTGAGTGTCTGTCACTGTCTGATGCCCGGTGAACAGGATGGTTTTGTTCCCCATGGTCCAGAGTGGAGTATCTTTCTGTCTCTGTGTCACAGTGCGTAACCAAACAGCCTAACAGATAGGATGAACCTCTCCTCAGAATCAGAGGTCCATGCATCAGTTTTCCCTTAAACATTATGAGAACAGTGAGCACATTGTTCAAACAAGCCGTGTTCTACACTTTTGCTTTTTATTATTTTAAGGATTTTCCAATCTCATTTGAGGTGAGATCAAAGTAACCTCCCTTGTATCAAAGTAGTATTTGACTCATGTGGCATCACCGACGCTGAGTAAACTGTGGTCAATGGGAATCGGAGGGAATTCTGTCCTGGTAATTTCATCAGTGAACAATGACACCTTCCCCAGAGCGTTTGAGAATGGCAAATAAAGTCTGCCCTTGCTAGTGCCTTCCAAAACCATAGATGACTTTGTCCTGTTAATAACATCAACATTTAATATGTTTTCACAGTTTGGTCTAAAATCTCAGAAAAGTAAGTCTTTGCTGGTTGAGTGTCACTCCAATGAAATCAGGACATTACAATAAGATTATGATCAGATTATTTTCAATTAGTTACTTTCTGAGGACTGAATATGTGGTGTCAGTGCCAGTGATATCAACATTTTATCTATGCAAAAGCATCACATCTCATTGGCTCAAGGCTCTATCACTCCCCAATTCTATTTCTTGCTCCGGCTCATCAGATAGATGGAGCACACAAGATGCAATAACACAGAGATGTCTATGACCCCTTGGAACCTGCCTCCCGACCCGTGCCCTGTACTCTGACTACATCTCCTCCCCCAAATGCACCTCCTGTCATATCTTCACCATCCCTCCTACCCTTCCACACTCTAATGTTGAATGTTCTGTACTTAGCAATTTTCTCAGCGTTATCCCGATGTGCCCCCACTTTAATGAATTTCGGGCACGGCATGACATTGAACTCTTCTTCCATCGTCTTCTCCTCAGTGCCCATTTCTTTGGGCAAAGATTCTGCTCCCCGTTCCACAGACTCTTCGCCAAGCTCCAATACTCTTCCTCCACCTGATCTCTCCCTCTGGCGTTTGTTTGAATTCAATCTGATCACTGAGAATGCTCGATGTGATATTGGTTGTCTTAATTTCTTTGCTCCAACCCTGACTTTGTTATTCAGCCTGTGCTGGTAAGGGTGATGCTGCTGTAGTCTGGTGGACTGACCTCTACATTGCAGAGACAGAGCGCCAGCTCTCAGTTACCTCCTCATATCACCTACTGGACCATGACCCTACCATGGCACATGAGGCCATTGCATCAACTATGATAATTGACCACATTTCATCTGGTCATTCCCACCGTACTTGCCCCCACCGAACGGTCCCCAAGCTGATGGTCCTCTGATAGCAGAGCTCACTTCTATCTCCTCCTGAAAATCCACAAACAGAACTGCCCGGGCAGACCCATTGCTTCAGCCTACTCCTGCCACACAGACGGGGTGCATGGATACACATGTGGGCTCCAGTCACACCTGTTTCTTCAAGGGGTACATAGACAATTCCCTGTTCCACTTCTATTCCAGACCCATCCACAACTCTTTCTCCAATACATATATGATACCATCGATTCTGCTTCTCTCTCTTGTCCTGAATTTGAAATAATCATCGATTTCACTTCCAATTTCCATCCCTCCCTCACTTTCACTTCGTCTTTCTCCGACTCATCCCTTCCTTTCCTCAGCAAGTCTGTTTCCATTTCTGGGGATCGATAGGCCATTAATATCCAGTATTAACCCACCGACTCCCACAGCTACCTGGAGTAAACACCCTCAAACTCTGTTTTCCTGCTAATACTCCATTCCGTTCCACCAGTTTTTCTGTCTCCACCGCATTGCTTCTGATGATGTCAATTTCCAAATTGTCCACCTTCTTCCTCAATTGAGGATTTCCCAGCACTGTTCTCGACAGGGCCCTCATCCAGGTCGCACCCACCTCTTGCACTTCTATCCTCACACTCTCTCTAACCTCCTGCAACAGCGAGAGAATTCCCCTTGTCCTGGCCTACCATCCCACCGGCGTTCACATGAAGAGGATCATCAGCCGCCAGTTCCCCCACCTCCAGCAAGATGCCATCACCAGATGCGTATTTCCCTCCGCTCTCTTGTCCGCCTTCTGGAGGGACCAGGACACCCTGGTTCACTCTTTATTCACTCCCATTACCCCACCCTCACCCCCACCACAGGCCCACTTCACTTGCCCCTGCCGAAGGTGTAACACATTCGCACTTCTGTTCTCCTTTCTCACTATCCAAGGGCCCAACCACATCTCACTGATGATGCAGAACTTTACCGACATTTCCCACAATCTAGTCTACTAGATTCGCTGCTCACAATGTGGTCTCCTCTACACTGGGGAGACTAACGGTAGCCTGGGTGACCGATTCACTGAACATCCAAAGTTTTTCTATACAAAGGACCCGGAGCTTCCAGTTGCCTGCCAGTTTAATACCGCATCCTGTTCCCTGGCCAATATCTCTGTGTCAGGCTTGCTGCAGTTTTCCAGGAAAAATTAATGCAAACTGGAAGAACAACGCCTTGTTTACCGTGTGCGGACCCTACAGCCCTTCAGACCCAAAATCAAGTTCAATAATTTTCGGGCCTGGACTCCCCAATGTTCTCTACCTTGACCCATAATACACCAGGCCTACTTCTCACATAGCCTTCCGTTACTCACCCTCTATTTTTTGAAACTAACAGTCTCTCTTAACAACTGTCCAGCCTCTTCTGCATATCAACCAACATTTCCCGCGCTACCATCAGTTCTGAGGAAGGGTCACTGGATACGAAACGTTAACTGTGATTTCTCTGCACAGATGCTGCCAGACCTACTGAGATTTTTGAAGCAACTTCTGTTTTTGTTTCAACATTTTCATGGCAAGTTCTCACAATGCAATACGTCATCAATATTTAGAGCCTTGACAAACATAGGAACTTTGTAATTTTTCATTTAATATCCATAATAAATTACTCGAGACCCAAGTGAGATTGGGGCTTTCCTGTTATCATTAAGATCAGACAATTTGTCACAGTTCAGAAAGAAAAAGAAATCGAAAGAGCTGGAGCAAAACTCAGCAAATCTGACAGGATCTGAGCAGAGATGCACATAATTAACCGCTGAGTTTTCAGAGGTGTCACATCATAATCAATATGTTAACTCTGTTTCTCTCTGCAGATACTTCCTCATCATTTATTTTTCGTTTCTCCACCATTTTCCGTTTGTATCTCATGTTTCCACATCATTATATCTCATGTTTCTTGACAGGTCCATATGTTGACCTTGGTTGGATTTGGACACTGTGGTCCTTCTCTCTTCCTATTACAATTGGTGTGTCTGCGACACGTGTATTACGGCCGAAATCTGTTCCTTCTTTAAGATTTAAAGAGAGAGAAAAAAATACATTTTTCTGAATATCCTGTAAATCTCAGAAATCCACTTCGTTTGAAAATACTTTTTAGAGGCAACTGAACTTCATGAAATAATAAGAATTGATTTTTGATGATGGAATACTTTGTGTCCTTCTTTTAAGAAACTTGTCTCCCCCCTCTATAAGCTTTCAATTATTACAGCAAAGGTTGCGGAAACTCAACCCATTATCTCTTCCAGCTTAGAATGAGCTGTATATCTACTGTTATTCTGTATACTGGCAACTGAAAGCATTCTATTCGTGTGACATGGTAACTGTTCTGCGATTTTAAGTACAGTGTTCCTTTGATAATCCAATCTGGTGTAAAGTGAAGAAGCATTCATTTGTATGGGAAAAATTTTGGCAATCTTCGTAAAAGTGAAAATCCTTTTGGATTTCTTTTGATTAGCGAAAACAGGTCCTAATGTAGGTCATTTGGAAAGGGAAGCGGGGAAAAGCGAACTTTTGAAAAGCAGGGGATACCTGTATTTACATGGGCATGTCATCAGCGATCTTGCAGCTGGCGTTGTTTGGAATTTGGCAACACAGCCGTGTGTGGACAGGGAGTACAGTAGGGGGCTGAGGTCGCATCCTTGGGGTATCCAGTGTTGAGTGTGATTGTGGTCGAGGTGCAGACACCTCTCTTCAAAGATTGTGATCTGTGGGTCTGAAACCGGGGGATCCAGTTGCAGAGGGTGGAGATGCGACTAAGGTCACAGAATTTTGAGATCAGTCTGGAGGGGATAACGATGTTGAATGTGGTGCTCCAGTCAGTGAGCAGGAGTCTGGTGTAAGTGTCCTTGTTGTCAAGATGTCCCAGGGATGAGTGCAGGGATCGGGGTATGGCATCCGTTCTGGACCTGTTACATCAGTAGGCAAATTATAAGGGATCAGGTCAGGCTGGGAGACTGGAGCTGATGTGGGCCATAACCAGCGTTTCAAATCACTCCTTGTTTATTGAGGTCAGAGCCACTGGGCGGTAGTCATTAAGGCACGTTACATGTGCTTTCTCACTTACAAGGATGATGGTGGTCTTCTCGAAGCAGGTTGGGTCTTCAGCTTGTAAGGGGGAGACGCTTTAGTTGTAAATGAATACCTCTACCAGTTGGTCCTCATAGGCTCTGAGTATACAGCCGGGAACATCGTCCAGGTCTGTCGCTTCCCTTGCCTTGACTCTCAGGAAGACTGATCATGTCTGCAGTGGTGACAACGGGCACAGATACATCCGGAGCTGTCGGGGCAGGTTTTAACCTGGCAGTCACACAGTCATTCATCATTGACATTCCTTCCTCCACCTCCCTCCATCGTCATCAACACACAGTTTGTCCAGACAGAATGCCATCATTAGACTGGGATTGTGCACAATAATGATGTAAACTCACCACAAAACAGGGCAGGGTGTGCTTCTACTGAGAGTCAGTGGAGCAGGGAGTGAAGACTTTGCAGGCGTAATTCCACTCAAGCCATTGCTTCAACATGAATGGAGTCAAGCACCTTGAGTGTTGTGCCTTGTAGATGGTGGACAGTCCTTAGGGAGCCAGGAAAGTATTATATATGGACAAATTGGACAAAGGAGCTGAGGGCAGTTTTCCTAAGTTTGAAGATGATGCAGTGATGGTTTGCTGGGAAGATGATATTGAGGAAGTGGGGAGGCTGCAGAAAGACATGGACAGTTTTGGACTGTGGGAAAACATGTGGCTGATGGAACACGATATGGAATCGTGTGAGATTATGCACATTGATAGGCGGAATAGAGGCAGACACTATGTTCTAATAGGATCCATTCAATCTGAAGCACAAAAGGATTTTGAATCACTCATCCTCCCTTGTGGTTAATGTGCAGGTTCAGTTGGCAGTTACGAAAGCAAATGCAATGTTCGCGTTCATTTCAAGAGAACAAGAAAACAAGAGAGGAGACGTACTGTTGAGAAGGTAATGGGCAATGGTCAGACGGCATTTGGCATATTGTGAACTGCTGAGGAATGACGGCTTGCCATATGAGCGACAGTGTGTGTACTCGATGGAATTTAGATGAATGGCGGGGGGGGGGGGGGGGCATCTGATTGAAACTGATCGATTACTGCAAAGATTGATATAGTCAGTGTGTAGAACATATTTCCACTAGATAGAGAGCCAATGCTAAAACAGCACAGTGCAGAATTGTAAGTCTCTGATCTTCTCTTGTATTTATAAGTTGATTTGACTTCACGTTCTGGTCAGTGGTAACCCCTGTGATATAGACGGTGGGAGGATTCAGTGGAGGCAGTAGTCCATTAATTTTTGAATGTAAGCTACTATCTGTGAGTCTTACCTGGCGGGAGTACATTGTCTCTATTATGATTATCATTTGTAATCTGGTCATTTTGAAGGATTGAGCCTGTTACACCAGTATTGTTGATTTTAACTACAAAGGTGCAATTTATCACAGCACTCAGCAACAATATGTCATCGAATACGGAACACCTTTCCAATAACAGAAAAAGTCTAAAATATTCACTATTAGAAACACTTTTCCTGTTCGTGTTCAAATCAGATAATCTGTCCCATCGAGATGCTCGACTTGGAAATATTTATTTAAAAAGATATGTTTTGGATGTGGGCATCATTGGACGGGCCCAGCATTTCTTGCCCGTCCCGAGTTGCCCTTGAGAAGGTGGTGGTGATCTACCTTATCGAACTTGTGCAATCTACGTGCTGTGCGTTGAGCCACTAGTGATTAAGGAGGGAATTCTAGTGTTTTGAACCAGCAACAGGGAAGGAACTGCGATATATTTCCAAATCAGGATGTTGACTGGTTTGGAGGGGAATTTGAAGTTGGTGGTGTTTCCAAAAGTCTACTGCCCTTGTCAGTCTCCATGGAAGTGTTCGTGAAATAGGAAGGAGCTCTCTGAGGATCTTTGTGGAATTTCTGCGTTGTGTCTAGTAGATAGTACGCACTGCTGTTCCTGAGCGACCGTGGGGAAGGGAGTGAATGGTTGTGCATGTGGTGCAAATCAAATGGGCTGCTTTATCCTGGATGGTGTCAAGCTTCTTTCGTGTTGTTGGGGCTGCACTCAGTCAGGCAAGTGAGGATTCGTACATCTCATCCCTGACTTGTGCCTTGTAAATGTTGGAGAGGCTTTGGGAAGTCAGAAGGTGAGTTAATCGCGCGGTATTCCTAGCCTCTGATCTGCTCTTATCTGTGACGAGTCCAGTTGAGTTTATGGTCAATAATACGCCCCAGGATTTTGATAGTGGGGAAATTTAGTGGGGATAATGCTGCTGAAAAACAAGTGGTTATATTGTTTCTTATTCATGATGGTCATTGTCTGGATTTGTGTGGCACGAATGTTACTTGCAACTTGTCAGCCCAAGCCTGGATAATCCCCACTCCCGACCTTATGATGGAAGGAAGGTCATTGTTGAAGCTGCTGAAGATGTTTGGACCTAGGACATTATCTTAAGGGACTATTGCAGAGATGTTCTGGAGCTGAGATGACTGACCTCCAACAACAATGACCATCTTCCTACCTGTCAGGTATGACTCCAATAATGCAGTGTTGTCCTGCGATACCGTTTTTGCTTGGGGTCCTTGATGTCACATTTGGCAGAATGCAGCCTTGATGTCAAGGGCTGGACTTCAGTTCCTTTTCCTATGTTTGAACCAAGGCTGTGATGAGGTCAGGAGCTGGGTGACCCTGGTGGAACACAAAATGGGCTGCCCTGAGCAGGTGCTGCTTGATAACACTGATGATGACACCTTCCATCACTTTACTGATGATGGAGAGTAGACTGATGAGGCGGGATTGGGTCGGGTTGAATTTGTCCTGCGTTTTATGGACAGAACGTACTTGAGCAGTTTTCCCCATTGTCTGTTTGTAACGGGACTGGAACAGCTTGTCTATGGAAGCGGGAAGTTCTTTAGGACTATTGTTGGCATGTTATCAGGGTTATAGCCTTTGCAGTATCCAGTACCTTTAACCGAAACTTGATATCAGTGAATCGAATTTGCTGAAGACTGCTATCTGTAATGATGGGGACCACGGGAGGAGGCCGAAATGGATCATCAACTCAAAACTTCTGACTGAAGATTGCTGCGAAAGCTTCAGCCTTAACTTTTGCACTGATGTTCTGGGATCTTCCATCATTGAGGATGGGGATATATGTGGAGACTCCTACTCCAGTGAGTTGTTTGATCATCCACCACTGTCCATGATCGGATTAGGAGGACTGCAGAGCTTAAATCTGATGCATTCTTTGTGGGATAGCTCAGTTCTGTTTGTCCCTTGCTGTTTATGTTATTTGGCACGCAGGTATTTCTGTTTGGAAGTTTCAGCAGATTAATATTTTATCTTTGTATATTCCTGGTTCTGCTCATGGCATGCCCTCCTGCACTCTCCATTGAACCAGAGTTGATCCTCTGCCTTGATGGTAATGGTTGAGTGAGGGGATATGATGGGTCATGACATTACAGTTTGTGCTGGAGTACAGTGCTGCTTCTATTAATGATCCACAGTGTCTTATGGATGCTAGTCTTGAGTTGCTCGATCTCTTCGAAATCTGTGCCATTTAGCATGGTGATAGTGTCACACAACACAATAGAATTTATTCTGAACCTGACCACGAGACTTTTACCGATACTGTCACGGACAGATACGTCTGCAGTTGGTAGATTGGTAAGGATGAGGTCATGTTTGATTTTTTTTCCCCCTCCTGTTCTTTCCCTCACCACCTGCTGCAGACCCAATCTGGTAGCTATGTCCTTTAGGACCCGACCAGCGTGATCAATAGTACTGCTGCCGAACCATTCTTGATGGTCGACTTTGAAATCTCCCAGCCAGAATACGCTTTGTGCCCTTGCCTCAGTCAGTACTTTCTCCAAGTGTTGTTTAACATAGAGGAGCACTGATTCAGATGAGGAATGACGTTACGTGGTAATCAGTAAGAGAATTCTTTGTCCATGTTTAATCTGAAGCCATGGGACTTCATTTGGTCAGGAGTCAGTTCTGGAGACTCGTAGAGCAACTACCTACCGACTATATCTCACTGAGCTGCCCCTCTGCTGGATCGGTCCTGCCTTTGGGGCAGGGCATATCCAGGGATGGTGATGGTGGTGGCTGGGTTATTTTTGTAAGGTATGATTCCGTGAGTATGACTATCAGGCTGTTGCTTGAATAGCCTGTAAGGCAGTTGTCCCAGTTTTGGCACTATCCCTTAGATGATAGTAAGGAAGACTTTGGAGTTTCTACAGTGATGTTTCTAATGTTGACTTTTCCAGTGAACAGTTTGATGCCAGGTGGTCCAGCCGGTTTCATTTCTTTGAACTTTGTAACCATTGGTACAAGTGAATGACTCACTGGACCATTTCAGGGAGCGATTGGGAGTCAATGACGTTGCTTTGGGTCTGGATTTGGATGTCAGCCAGACCAGGTGAGGATAGAAGATTCCTTCATTGAAGGATATTAAAGATCCAGATGGATTTTTCTAAAAATCAGCAATGATTTTATTCTCATAGGTAGATTCATAATTCCAGGGATATTTTCAAATTACTGAATGGAATATCTTGTTTTTCATTCATTGATTATGTTATTCTGGAATCTCATCCATCATTAAATCCTGATTTAAATACACAGTCATGAACATCGTCTCGACTGCTTGAATTTCATTCAATCTGTTTGGTTTGAACAGACATTTCAAGGCAGCTGCACATCAGAAAAGAACAGGAAGTAAGAATGGCTGACTGTGCACTGTACCTGTCACCGGACCAGCATGTCTGGGTATGTCAGTTAGTCTAATCTTCGAGTAGGATAAAAGATTGGCAGGACTTCAAGGGTCGAAGGATCTGCAATGTGCTGTACTGTTCTGTGTTTTACGAGTCACCCAGCCTGTGGATTCTTATCAATTGTTGAATGGTTGAGGGAGTGATATGTGTAAGATCAAGAAGCTGGGGAGGAGCGTTCGCCCAAAACTTCCAGTTATTTTGTTCACTGTTCCATTCACCTGAATGCCAGTATGTGTGGTGTCCTACATCAGGCAGGCTCCGCCAAGTTCAATTATTAACGTGATTCTTGACTTGTCATTTGCTGCTCTTTTCTTCAGATACAATCTGTTGGGTGACCCATGTATTAATCAGATGTTTGCTAAGTTGAGTGAATTAGGCAAAAATAACACATCAACTGTGATTATTCAACTGAACTATAATCTCTGAAAAGGATTAGGTTGATTCTATATTTATGGATTAAAAAAATAAACTCCTGTCAAGATGTTCTAACATAGAAATAAAGAATGTACATGTTATTTTATTTCGAACAAACAACATGGGTGTAACTCTTTTGGTGATCAGAATTACACACACAATGTCAGGATTCTAAACAATGCATTGTCACTCCAACATTTTGAAAGCGGTTGGCTTCTGAATGATTACATGTTCAGGGCGAGCAAACGATTGAATAATCAAATAGAATTAGCGTTCTTATAGAATTATACATAATCAATCAGTTTAATTTCTCATGGAAATGTACAAGCTTCATCTATTTGCCAGCGAATTAGAAATGGCTATAATTCAAAATGCACTGTGTATATTAAACTAAATAAATGATTTGTGTTATCAAATTTTAGTGAACCATAATTTGAAAACGTTTAATTGTTAGAAAAAATGTTATTTAGTTTGAAATGCCGACAGTGAACAAAAACGATAAACATAATATCGTGTGAGTGAAAAGTCAGACCTTTTCAAAGAGACTTGTGCCAAAGCAATGACAGATTTGTTTTTGTAATTGGAATTCAATATTTAAAATATTCATGGTCTGAGCAATAATTAGACTATATAAAGAAGATGGTCTTGCAATACTTGCATTTTAAATGCTTATGCTGCACTAAAGAATCAGGTGTGTGCCAGCATTTACAATGGGAAATAATCGTATACTGACTTTTATTCACATCAGACACATGATAGAGTGTGTGCATCAGCTCCAGGAATGTCTCCAAAGCCCCTCCCATTTGCTAGCCTTATCTCTGCAGCCTGTTAAATTCATATTTCCAAATACATATCCCGATCTCTTTTTGATCTTCATCCACAACTCTCCCAGGCAGTCCATTCCAAATCCTAACAACTCTCTCAATAAAGAAGTTTTTCCTTATCTCAAACCTGGTTCTTTTGTTGACAATCTTGGAATTAGAACTCCTTGATGCTGTAATGCCAACTAACGGAAACAGAGTATTCCTGTTTCACTCTACAACGTTATTTCATACTTTTGAGCACCGCAATAAGTTCACATATTTGTCTGTTCTCCTCCAGGAAGAATAAGCCTTACAAGAACTGTAACAAGCACTACATTGGAAAAACAGGCAGAAAACTAGCCACCTGGATACATGAACAACAGCTATCCAGAAAAAAGACATGACCCACTATCACTAGTATCCTTACATACAGATGAGGAAGGACACCATTTTGCCTGGGTCCAACTAGGACAAATCAAACAGAGACACGCACAAGAATTCCTAGAAGCAGAGCATTCCAACCTGAACTCTATCAAAAAACACATCGATTTTGATTCCATCTAACACTCTCTGAGGAAAAGAACCGGACATAAAATCACCGATTCTGGAAATTATATCACTGACTCAAGGAAACCTAATACACATAAATAGCAAGTGGGACATAATACCAGCCCTTTAACAGAGTCTCACTGATAATGTTCCCGAGTACAGTGATGAACTATCTGAAAATGAACTCTCCAGTTCAGCGAGCAAACTGACATCCAGAAGAAGCGCAATTTCTCTCATCCTCCCTTTAACTAAATCCTTCATTCCAGTTATCATTCCCATTATTTTAAGGTTATTTGTATTCTTCTGCAAAGTAATTTGGTGTCTGTCTGTCTGTCTGTCTGTCTGTCTTCTGAATGTGTGTGTGTTTTTTTCGGGAGGGTGGGTACGAGAGAGAGAGAGGACGAGAGAGACAGACGGAGAGAGAGGCAGAGACAGAGAGAGAAAACAATCCTTTATAATCTCTGGATTACTCCCGGTGCCATGTGGAAAGAGGGATGGATGAGGAAGGCAGCTTAACACGTTGTTAACAAGCTCGTTCAAGGGTGGGGATTTCAGATTGTTGGATCATTGCGATCTCTTCCAAGACAGGCGAGGACCTGTACAGAGAATACAGGTTGTATCTTAAGTGGACGAGCACCAACATCCTTGTCAGGAGGTGTGCGAGTGCAAGTCAGATGGATTTGAATAAACCAGGAGAGTGAGAACCAAAGTAGTAGATCAGGAACTGAGCAGAAGGTCGAGTTGAATAGGACATCAGGCACGGCCAGTCTAATGACCATGCCGAGAGAAGGAATCAAATCAGTCCAGAATGTGAGTTGGGAGTTGGAATAAATTATAGAGTTTAGGCGCAAGTTTTCAGGGATTAATAAATAAGGATGGAGAGTTTGGGGGATGTGAGGGAGTGATGTGTGTGAGAGCAGAGAGACAATAGACAATAGATGCAGGAGTAGGCCATTCTGCCCTTCGAGCCTGCACCGCCATTCAATATGATCATGGCTGATCATTCTTAATTAGTATCCTGTTCCAGCCTTATCTCCATACCCCTTGACTCCACTATCTTTAAGAGCTCTATCCAATTCTTTCTTAAAAGAATCCAGAGACTGGGCCTCCACTGCCCTCTGGGGCAGAGCATTCCACACAGCCACCACTCTCTGTGTGAAGTAGTTTCTCCTCATCTCTGTCCTAAATGGTCTACCCCGTATTTTTAAGTTGTGTCCTCTGGTTCGGCACTCCCCCATCAACGGAAATATGTTCCCTCCTGCCAGAGTGTCCAGTCCTTTCATAAGCCTATACGTTTCAATCAGATCCCCTCTCAGTCTTCTAAACTCAAGGGTATACAAGCCCAGTCGCTTCAGTCTTTCCGTGTAAGAAAATGATCATTGCGATCTCTTCCAGTGCACAAGAAAATGATAAAGTGGAAAGAGGGTGGAGTGGGGAATTCTGTGAGAAACAACTGGCAGAAAAAAAACACAGGAAAACTGGCTGTTTGTCAAAGTGAATACCTGGTAAATAATTTATTATGCTTCAGCGAAATAACATCCTTATTGCTAGAGGTGTTTATTATAATGGAGGAAAAGCTGTGTTCAAATTATGGCTGTAACTATAATAATGGTGACAAACAGCTAGAATAGTGTCAGTGCTGTTTTTGGCCAATGCTTGCACAGAGCATGTGAATTACCCTGGATGTTCCCAGAGATGGCTGGGCTGACTTTGGTTGAGTAAGTGCTGAAGCTGCATGAGATGCTGTTGCTTTGTAATACAGAAACTTACTGAGTACCATCAAAGGAACAAAGCAGCAAATGCCATTGCTTATTGTTTCAGAATATACCAGAGTGTTCATGGCTGCCACTGCAAAGAATCATGCAATGAAAAAAAGGCTCATCACGCCTGTGCCAGCAAGTGCACATCCAAAGGCTTTTTAAACGTTTGTGAGGTTACCTGCGTCAACCACCTTCCTAGACAACGCATTCCAGATTCAGTCTACCCTCTCATTCCGAAACACATTCCACAAATTCTCTCTCAAACCCCTCCCTTTCTCTTTAAAAGTGAGTTCCTTTGTTTTTGATCCTTTGCCTAAGGAGAACAGCTGTTGGCTTTTCATCCTCTCCATACCCCTTATGCTCTTGTACGTCTGTACCAGATTCCCTCCTCAACCTTCCCTGCTGCAAGAAAAAGCAAGCAAATTTAGTTCTCCTCTTTCATACTCACTTTTGAGTACTTACTTGTCTTGTTATTTCTGACTTGCATCTTCCCAATTTATCGGTGTTAAAGTTCATCAGGCCATTGATCTGGCTCTCTGAATAATTTGTTTATATCCTCCTGTAGCCTTACACTTCCCTAATGACTGTGATCCACCCCGCCCATCTTTGTGTCATCTACAACATTGATCGTCATTTCACTGCTCCCCACCTCCACATTCTCACAATCGTCATTTCTGAATATCACAAACAAGCCGTAATTTCCTTCCTGTTCTCCAGATGTTATTCAGAGGATTATTTGACAATTCCAGTTTCTTGCTTTCTCCATTTTGGTGAATTTATGACTGATGTAATTCACACATTTTATGAGGGAGCCTCAAATAGCATTTTCGACACAGAGTTGAATTCACTTTTTACACTCCACCCCTCTGCGTGTTTTATTTATAAACCTTGTAAATAAATTAGGATAAACTGGGTTTGGCATCTTGCGCTGGAACATTAGCATTTTGTGTGGCACTGTTCTTTGTAACATTCCCTGCAATACCCAGAGCTGACGAAATGTTTCATCTGCAGGATGGACTTGGACTCATGCATTGTTTGTTTAATTCAACGGGTGTGATGGGGATAAATATTCAATTAAATTCTATATTATGGGCAAACTGCAGAAGGTCAAGCCATATTCTCATATCCACCTTGAATTGGAAGCAAATACATACTGGAAAATAATCAATAATATTGAAAAACCACAGTAGGGGAGAAAAAAAAAATGTCGTCTGCACTTGATGGAGATTTAGAAATATATAGTACCCGTACAACCTGAACAAGGACCAAGCGATAGAAGAGAGAGTACAAGAAATCCTTTCTTAATTTTGAATGAATTCCAGATCCCGATTTTCTTGAATACTGATGGTTTCTCAACCAATCTCACCATCCAGTCTTTTCTGCATATAAACCAACATTTTCAGTATTACCATCAGTTCTGACGAAGAGGCACTGGACCTGAAACGTTAACTCTGATTTCTCTGCACAGATGCTCCCAGGCCGACTGAGCAGTTGCAGCAACTTCTGTTTTGTTTCAACATTTTCATCGCAAGTTCTCACAATACAACACATTATCGATATTTAGAGCCCTGTCAAACATAGGAACTTTGTAATTTCTCATTTAATGTGCATAACAAATTACTCAAGATTCAACTGAGATACCAACTTTCTTGTTATCATTCAGATCAGACACTTTGTCACAGTTCAGAAAGAAGAAAGAAATCAGAAGAGCTGGAGCGAAACTCAGTACATCTGGCAACATCTGAACAGAGATGCAAAAAATTAACCTTTGATTCTAATAGGACTTTTCAGAACAGTGTCACAACATATGAAATATGTTAATTCTGTTACTCGCTGCAGATACTTCCTCATCTTTTTCGTTTCTCCAGCAGTTTCTGTTTATATTTCATGTTTCCATTATCTCTATATTTCATGTTTCTTGACAGGTCTACACATTGAACTTGGTAATATTTGGGCAATGTGGTCATTTCTCGTTCTATTACAGTTGGTATTCCTGTGACACCTGAATTACAACCGAAATCTGCTTCTTCTTTAAGATAGAAAGTAAAAACAATTCTGAACATCCTATAAATCTCAGAAGATCTATTTTTTAAAAATATATTTTAGAGGCAGCTGAACTTCATGAAATAATAGGGATAGATTATTGATGATGGAGCATTCTGTGTCCTTCATTGAACAAGCTTGTCTCCCCACTCTACAAATGTTTTCAATGCATAACATAGAATTATTACAACAAAGGTGGTGAAAGCTTAGCCCATTGTCTCTTCCAGTTTGGAATGAGCGATATCTCTAATATTATTGTCCTGTATTGTCCCCATAGCCCTGCACATTTTATTATTAGTATCTGTTTTTAATTGTAAGCATCCTGCAAGATATAAACAATGTGATCAACCTCAAACAAAAACAGACGTTGGAGGGAAAGCTCAGCAGGTCTGGCAGTAGCTATGAAGAGAAATCAATGTTAATGCATCAGGTGCGGTGACCCTACTCAATCTGTATTCCCAATGATTAAATGGTGTGTATATAAAATATCCTTGTTGTAAATATATTTAATTCTATCTGACGTTAAGAGTGTTGATGACATGTGGAATATCATTGTACTCCCCATGCAGTCTCCACAGCCACTGCCCCCATTCCACCCTATCTCCCAGCCAAACCTGACTCATTAATTCAAAAGTCTTAATGACTTTTGGTTTGGGACTGAGGAGAAAAATAGTAAAAATTACTGCTTTATAGCAAATAAAACAGCATTAAAATGTTTGTCCATTTGTATAAATTAATTACTCAAGCATATTATGAATGGAAGGTCCAACGTTTCTTTATTAGAGCAGGGAGAGGAACATTCAGAGAAGTCCACACTTCCTGTCTATGTGCAGAGCAACTGTACCCAGTGACAGTGTGTTGGCTGGCGTTTCTTACCGTGGAGGAGAGATCAGCACAGTAACAACGTCCTGATTGTGAATCTTTTTTTGTGGAGGGGCGGAGATTCGGGGTAAGATGGTGACAACATTGCAAACGTACAACAGAGTAGAGTCATCTAGCCTGCGAAAAGAAAACATCCATCATTCTCCCTCACAACTGACTTCACTAGAGCAATTAGTGATGGGAGATGTGACCAAGAGCCAGCGATGTCAGCATCCAGACCAGTCCAGTTATATTGTGAACTGAATGTGCTGTATTGAAAGCTAGAGCTGTTTGCTCAGTGACTGTGATTGATGTCAGTCGCCATGCATTGTAACTGTGTCACTGGAGGGTTTCCCTCTCCTATTGGTGAGGCGCTTCACTCAGTGCACTATCCCAGTGTAGGAGAAGATGCACCAGCTCCAACAGTAACCGAGATCAGCAGCTGCACAGACGTGGAGAGGACAGATCTGAATCTGAGAATAATGGACTGGATAATTACACCAATGGAGAGGAGGCTTTCCTTGGGACTTTTCAAAAATTTTCTCTGTTGGGAATTTCTACCATATCGCATATTAGCGGTACTGATCATTATTTAGGGCGGGGTGGAGGGTGTGTTACTAACCTATTCTCGCTATTGTTGGTGTTTTCTACCTCTGTCCATTCATTAATCCCATAAACAATTTTGAACTTCATTGCAATTGCTGTTATCTATATTTGTCAAAGAAAGAAACTATTGTCTTCAATTCAAATTGCAGTCTTCATTCATCTGAAATGCAGACCACTCCCTTACAAACATCTGAGAACAAAACTGTGGTCAACCTCAGGATCCCTTTTGGCCCTGAATTGATCTCTGTCTCGTGTTCTTTCTGTCACGAACCCTGTCTATTACCAGCTCATAATATCCCCAGTCTCCATCTCTGCATCAGTGCTGTGTCTGAACAAACCATTGTCTGCACGTTGGTAAAATTCAGACTTTATATTTCAAGATCTCTTCTGGTCACTTTTCCAGTTACAAGTATTTCAATCACAAAATTGTTCTTGTCTCGGACGTTACTTCATGATTAGGACAATGTATCATAGTAGGAATGTCGCTGGATATAATTCAGGATCAAAGCTCATTAAACGAAAGACATTGTTTCAAGCGATTTGTTTCAAGTCCTACCACAGCTGATGGCAGAACTTCAATAAAAATGATAAGAATTGGAATAAAGTGCATTTCACGAAAAACAACCATAAAACCCAGATTTTGTCTGAAAATCTTGCTGATTCACTGATGACTTTAAAGAAATCTAATTTTACTACCCGGTCTGGGTTAAGTGTGACTTCAGACCCATATCAATGTGCTTGCTTTTATATTGGCTTGTGGAATGGCCTCACAATCAGGACAATTAGTGATGATTAACAAATGCTGCCCTTGGCAGAGATGCCGACTTCCCATTGAATAACAAATTTGAAGCTTAAACCAAATAAAAGAAGATGCTGGAGATCTGAAATTGCATAAGAAATGCAAAGCAAAGAACAGAAAGTGCTGGGAGCTTTCCTGAACTGAAACCAGTTGGATAATAGTGTGAATAATGATGGTGACAGGGACGTCTGCTGTGGAAGGGAGGAGGAGTGAGCTAAATCGATAGAGAAAGAGAGAGATAGAAGAAAAAGAACAAACAACAGGAATGATGATCAGCTGGGATGAAAATACAATGTGAGATCCACCTCATTTATTTTTAACTTTTCCCATCTTCCTGAATATCTTGCCCATGCCGGTACATGTATACCCCGCTTTTCAAAAATTCACTTTTTGCCACTTCCCTTTCCGAAAAACCTCCATTACGTCCTGTTTTCGCTAACCAAAAGAAATCCGAAGAGGATTTTCACTTCTACCAAGAAAGATGATTTTTCCCACATAAATTAATGCTGCTTTGCTTTATACCATATCAGCTTATGCAAGGTTTTGTAGGAACGCTCTACTTTCAGATACCGAGGGAAACCTGTATATATCTAAGATCACGTTTAAAGTGATTTGATCCCACTTGTCTGTCTTCGCTCAGTGTCATCATCTTCTTAAATTTATTAATGTGAAATAGGTATCGATGGCTGGGCCAGCACTAGTTCACTCATCTGATTGCCCTTGAGAAGACCTTGAGCCTCAATGGCACTTACACAGAGTGAGCCACTCAAGGTGACAGCTGCACTGGAGGTGTGCAAAGCAAGATCGACTTTCGCAAGATTAATATTATTTGAAAAGTTAGAGATGTCAATTCGTCAGTGTAATTAAGGTAAGGAAGATGGTGTCCCTCAGCATGCTGGTCCATGTTTTCAAGCCTCTGTATCTTCTCCCTTTTGTAAGAGGCTATAGGAGATCATTACCGGTTTTGGAGAGATATTTGATGTTGCCCGCCTTTCGCTCACAATGAGAAGTATAAATGGATGGAACGTTGACTTCCATGATAGTCTGGGCTGTGCACACAACCGTCTGTAGTTTCTTCTGGTCCTGGGAAGAGCTGTTACCGTCACACTATTATGCACAAGAATAGAATGCTTTCAGTTGCCAGTATGCAGAGCACTCAGAGAAGGCAGTTCCACAATATTTAGATGTAGCAATTGGCTATTAAATGGATATCCAAGTTCTGGTTGCTGTTTTGACAACAATTGAAATTTAACCAATATTGCCAACATCCAACCAAAGAGCCATCACATCCTTCAAAACAATAAAGAAGCCATCACCATCACAACGAGGGAGAACTGGACAGACACGTATAAGGAGAGAGAAAACAAAACGAGGGAAACAGAATGACAGTCAGTAAAACAGAGAAGGGAAACAAAACAAGAAACAAACAGTCACATGGACAGGGAGAAGGGGAGATAGTAAGTTCAGGGAAAGAAACAGAAGACAGAGAAAAGGAAAATACAAGGAAACAGACAGTGTGAGAGAAACAGTGAGACACAAAGCACACAGTGTACTGGGGATGGAGAATGGGAGGTGCTGGGGGTGAGGACCAGAGAGAGCTCGGAGTGAGCTGGGGGGAGGAAGATGACGATTTACTTTAACCTGTACCAAGATATACAGGCTGGTCATAGTAAGCAAGGATGTGCAGAACAATGGCTGTAAAACATGTCTGAGAGGCATGCAGGTTACGCTGCACACGGCGTGCGCGAGGCGAGATCAACATGAACAAGATCAGTATTATCTGAAATAAGAGAGTACATTCATCAGTCTAATAACAGTCAGGAAGAAACTTTTAATGAGCCAGCTGCTCTCTGTTTTCAAGCTTCCATATCTTTAAGCCTGATGGAAGAGGTTGTGGGAGACCATTACTGGGGTGTGATGGGTCTTTGATAATTTTAGAACAAAACATTCCAGCACAGAAACAAGCCATTCGGTGGTCCGAGCCTGCACCGATCCAAATCCTCTATCTAAACCTGTCGCCTATTTTCGAAGGATCTGTATCCCTTTGTTCCCTGCCCATTCATGTATCTTTCCAGAAACATTTTAAATGGAACAACTGGTCACAGTTCTCCATTTTGAGAAACTCCCTCCCCCTACTATTCTCTGCCTCCTGTTGCCCAGCCAGTTCTTTCTCCACGTAGCTAGTGCACCATGTGACTTTCACTTTCTCCATAACTAGACCGAGGGGAAACATACCAAACGCCTTCCTGAAGTCCATGTACATGACATCTACAGTCTCTCCCTCATCAAGCAACTTTGTCACTTCGTCAAAGAATTCTACTGAGTTGTTAAGACATGACCTTTTCTGCATAAAACCATGTTGTCCATCACCGATAAGACTATTTTCATCCAAATGAGAGTAGATCCTATCCCTCAGTATCTTCTCTGGCAGATTCCCTACCCCTGACATCAGTCTCACCAGTCCATAATTGACTGGATTATCCCTACTACCTTTCTTAAACAAGGGGATTAACAATTTTCCAGTCTTCCACGACCTCAGCCGTGTTCAAGGATGCTACAAAGATATCTGTTAATGCCCCAGATATTTCCTGTCTCCCTTCCCTCAGTAATCTGGGGTAGATGTTGGCAACCTTTCTGTGGCAACGAGCCATGTAAATGGAATCAATGGTTGGGATGTTAGAGTCCGTGTTGGTCAGAGCTGTGCACCCAACCTTCTGTAGTTTCTAACAATCCTGAGTAGAGCAGTTGCTGTACCAGGCTGTTATCCACCGGGACAAGACGCTCTCAATGGTGCATCTGTAGAAGTAGTGCATGCTGAATTTCCTGTATCACCTCAGGAAGGAGAGGCATTGTTGAACCTTCCCGACCGTCGGACCTATGTGAGAAGTTCAGGACAGGTGTGAGTTATCATCACTCCGAGGAACTTGATGCTCTGCACTCCCTCAAACGGTTGATGTAGATGGGGTGTGTTCCCCTCCTTTTTTCATAAAGTCAGTGATCAGTCCTTTACATTTGCCCGATTAGAAAGAGGTCATTATCAATGCACCATGCCACCAAGCTCTCTATCGCCTTTCTACATTCTGACGTGTTGTTGTTTAATATCCGTACTGCTACAGTGATGTCATTAGCCAACTTGTAGCTGGCGTTGTTTGGAATTTGGAAACTCAGCCGTGGCTGTACAGGGAGTACATAGGGTGCTGAGGACACAGCCGTGGGTGTAAGAAGAGGACATTAGGGGGCTGCAGAATTTACAAAGATTTACAAAGAGTACAATAGTTAGTTTAGGGCACAGCCGTGGGTGTACAGGGAACACACTAAGGGGCTGAGGTCACATCCGTGGGTGTACAGGGTGGAAAGTGGGGGGCTAAGGGCACAGACGTGGGAGTACATGGAATACAGTAAGGGGCTGAGGGCACAGACGTGGGTGTGCATGGAGGACAGTGGGGGGCTGAGGACACAGCCGTGGGTGTACAGAGGATGCAATAGGGGGTTGAGGGCACATCCGTGGGTGTACCGGGCGTACAGTAAGGTGCTGAGGGCACAGCCATGGGTGTATAGGGAGGACAGTAGTGGGCTGAGGGTACAGCCGTGGGTGTACAGGGAGTATTGTCGGGTGTTGAGAACACATCCTTCAGCAGCTTTCGTGTTCATTGTTGTTGTGGAGGAGGTGGTTTTCACCTATCTCCACGATTGTGGGTCAGAAATCTGAGGAGCCAGTTGCAGAGGATGGAACCGAGACCAAGGTTGCGGAGTTTTTGATTTGTCTGTAAGGGATAATGATTTTGATGATGGAGCTTTAGTCAATGAGCAGGAGTCTGGTGTAAATGTCCTTGTTGTCCAGATCTTCCAGTGATGCGTGCAGGCTCGGATATGGCATCTGTTGTGCACCCGTTACATCAGTCGGCAAATTATAGTGCAGCAGGTCAGGCTGGGAGACTGGAGTTGGTGTAGGCCATAACCAGCCTCTCAAAGCACTTCATGATTATTGAGGTCAGAGCCATTAGATGGTCGTCTATAAGGGCATGTTCCATGTGCTTTCTCACGAGGATGATGATGGCCTTCTTGAATCAGATTGGGAGTTTGGCTTCTGGAGGGAGAGGCTGAAGTTGTATGTGAAAACTTCTGCTAGTTGGTACAAACAGGATCTGAATGCTCAGCCAGGAACACTGTCCAGGCCCATCACTTTCTTTGATTTGACTCACTGAAAGACTGACCTTGCCTGCAGCGGTGACAACAGACACAGGTACATCTGGAGCTTTCCCGGCCTGTGTCAGCCCTCAGTGACAATCAAACAGTCATTTATGATCGACATCTCCTCCCCACACCTCCCTCTGTCGTCTTCAACACAAAATGATATTCGTTGGTGTGAGCACCACACAGTCAGCATTGAGACAGATTGCCATTAATAGACTGGGATCGTGCGCCATCAAGTTCTGTGTCACCATAATGCGGTAAATTCATAATAAAATAGTGCCAGTGGTGCAAGGATTGAAGGCATTGCAGGTGTAATTCCAGTCATGCTGCTTTAACCTAAATGGAGTCAAGCATCTTAAGTGTTGTGCTTTTTCAATGGTGGATAGTCCTTAGGGAGTCAAGAAGTACCATTTATGTGAACCATCTGACCTGACGGCGGTTTTACTAGGTTTGCAGATGATACAATGATAATTGGATGGGCAGGTGATATTAAGGAAGTGGGGAGGCTGCAGAAAGACTTGGACAGTTTAGGACACTGGGAAAACACATGGCTGATGGAACATAATATGGGAACATGTGAGATTATGCACTTCAGTAGGCGGAATATAGGTAGACACTATGTTCTAAAAGGCTTCATGAAATCTGAAGCACAAAAGAAGTTTGGAGTCATCGTCCTCTCTTATGGTTAATGCGCAGGTGCAGTTGGCAGTTAGGAAAGCAAATGCAATGTTAACATTCATTTCAAGAGAGTGAGAATACAAGGGCGGAGACATACTCCTGAGAATGTAATGGGCTATGGACAGATGGGATTTGAAGTATTGTGAGCTGTTCTGGGGAAGTATCTACGGGTGTTGGACATGATCTATCCTGGGAATGATGGCTTGTCATATGAGCGGCAGTTGAAGGCTCTATGTCTGTACTCAATGGAATTGAGAAGAATGGGGGGGGGCGCAAGTGATTGAAACTGAGCGATTACTGCAAAGATTGATACAGTTAGAGTATAGAAGATATTGCCACAAGTCTGAGAGACTATGACAAAATGAGACAGTTTCAGAGTGAAGAGATAGGCTGAATGGCCTAAATCTATTGCTATATAGCATGCCTGTATTGTCATACAGTCTATTATTCAGTGCAGAATTGTAAATCTCAGACCTGCTCTTGTAACCATTGTATCTGTATTTTGATTTGAATTCACCTTCTGGTCAAAGGTAACCCCTGTAATATGGACGGTGGGAGGATTCAGTGATAAGCAGTAGCGCACTAAAATGTTGAACATAAGCTGCTATCTGTGACTCTCATCTGGCGGGAGTGCATTGTCTCGACGATGATTGTCATTTTCAATCTGGTATTTTTGAAGGATCGATTCTGTTACACTAATATTGCATTTAATAAAACAGGTGCAATTTATCACAGCACTCAGTAATAATATGCCATGGAACACTGAACACCTTTCTCATAACAGAAAGGTCGAAAATGTTCAGTATCAGAAACACTGCTTTCCTGTTCATGTTCAAATCAGAAAACCTGTTACATCGAGGTGTTCAACTTGGAACATTTTAAACTTTTTTTTTGATTATGGGAATCGCTGGATGGGCCCACTATTTCTTTTCCGTCCCCAGTTACCCTCTTGAGAAGGTAGTGCTCAGTTGCCTTCTTATACCGCTGCAGTCCACCTGCTGTGAGTTGATCCACAATGCTACGAGGGAGGGAATTCCAGGGTTTTGACCCAGCAACAGTGAAAGAATGGTGATATATTACCAACTCAGGATGTTGACTGGTTTGGAAGGGAGTTTGAAGGCGGTGGTGTTCCCCAAAGCCTGCTGCCATTGTCATTCAAGATGGAAGTGATTGTAGGATTGGAAGGTGCTGTCTTGTCGATAGTACATACTGCTGCTACTGAGAAAAGGTAGTGAATGGAGTGAATGCTTGTGGATGGGGTGCCAATCAATTGGGCTGTTTTGTCCTGGATGGTGTCAAGCTTCTTCAGTGCCGTTGTGGCTGCACTCATTCAGGCAATTGGGGAGCATTCCATCTCACTCCAGACTTGTGTCTTGTAGATGGTGAGCATGCTTTGGGAAGACAAGAGGCGAGTTAAACGCACAATATTCCTAGCCTTTGATCTGCTCTTATATTTTTGTGGCGAGTCTAGTTGAGTTTCTGGTCATTGATAACCCGAAGTGTATTTATAGTGTGGTGGGGAGGGGAATTTAGTGACAAATATGCTGCTGAATACCAAATGGTTATATTGTTTCTTATTGGTGATAGTCATTGTCTGGCATTTGTGTGGTGCGAGTGTTACTTGTCACTTATTAGCTCAAGCCTGGATATCGTCCAGATCCTGTTGCCTTTAGGCATGGACTGCTTCCATAACTGAGCATTTGCAAATGGTGCTGAACATTGTGCAGTCATCGTCGAATATCCCCACTTCTGAAATTATGATGGAGAGAAGGTCATTGATGAAGCAACAGAAGGTGTTTAGAGCTAGGTTTCATCCGGAGGGCAACTGAAGATATTGCCTAGTATGGTGACGAAACATCTGAATATTACCATTCCAGCTCATGGAGCAAACCGACGTCCACATTATCCTGGGGGACTACTGCAGATATATTCTGAAAGTGTGATAGCTGACCTCCAACAACAATAACCGTTTTCCTATCTGCCAGGCATAACTCCAATAATGAAATACTTGCTCGAAATATCCTTTTTGCTTGGGTTCCTTGATGCCACATTTGAAAGAATGCAGCCTTGTATTTCAAGTGCTGGAATTCAGTTCCTTTTTCTATGTTTGAACAAAGACTGTGGTGAGGTCAGGAGCTGAGTGTCCTTTAGGATCCGACCAGCGTGATCGGTAGTGCTGCTGCCAAACCACTCTTGGTGGTTGACTTTGAAATTCCTCAGCGAGAATAAACTTTGTGCCCTTTTCACAGTCAGTGCTTTCTCCAAGTGTTGTTCAACATGGAGGACTACTGATCCAGCTGAGGAATGACGTTACATTTTTATCAGTAAGGCTGCTTTGCCCACGTTTAATCTAAAGCCATGAGACTTCATTAGGTTTGCTGTTAATATTGGGGAGTCGTAGAGCAACTACCTCCAGAATGTATCGCACTGAGCTGCCCCCACTGCTCGATTGGTCCTGACCTTTGGCCAGGACATATCCAGTCATGGTGATGGTGGTTTCTGGGGTATTTCTGTCAGTTATAATTTCATGAGCATGACTATGTCAGGCTGTTGCTTGACTAGTCTGTAAGGCAGTTGTTCCAATATTGGCACTAGCCCTCAGGTGTTAGTAAGGAGGACTTTGCAGGTCCAACAGTGATGCTTCCAACTGACGTTTTTGGTAGTCAGATCGATAACTGTTGGTCCATCTGGTTTCATTTCTTTGAGATTTTGGAGCGATTGGTATAACTGAATGACACGCTAGTCCATTTCAGAGAGCGACTGAGAGTCATCACATTGCTTTGGATCTGGAGTGAGGATACAAGATTACTTCACTGGAGGATAATAGTAAGCCAAATGGTTTTTCTTTTCTGACAATCGGCAAAGATTTCATTCTCATCAGTAGATTCTTAATTCCAGTTTTTTAAAACATTATTGAGTTGAATTTCCACCTTCTGCAGTGGCGGGTTTCGAACCTGGTTCCACAGAACAAGAGCTGATTTTCGGGATTGATAATCTAGCGATAACACCATGAGGCCTACTTGGTGCCATATGTTGTATTCATGTGCTAATTCTTGTGTTGCCCTGTTTTTCTTTCATTGCTTAGGTTTTTCTAGAATCTCATCCTTCATTAAATCCTAATTCAAATACACCGTCATGAATGTCTTCTGGACTGCTCGAATTTCATTCAGTCTATTTTGTTTGCACAGACATTTCAAGGCAGCTGTACATCAGAGAAGAACAGGAAGAGATAATGGGTGATTGTGCACTGTACCTGTCACCGCACCAGCTTATCTGACCAGGCACCTAAAGTATTTATTGTGGATCAGAGAACTGCCGAATTATTATAACACCGATGGAGGTCAGTCAACCCATTGTGGGGTCACAAGCTCTTCAACTGCACAACTGGAGATAGAGAGCGTGTGGAGATAGATGGTGTGAGAGAGAAATAAACCGGGGAATAGAAAGTGAATGGAGATAAACTGGGAGAGGATAGAAAGTGGAGCGACTGACTGAGTGGGAGAGGGAGAGGTGTTAGATGAGAGTGAAGTCAAATAGATCAGAAGGCAGCATGAGGGTAGATAAATACGGACAGACAGAAGTTGGAAGTTTTATTTAGAAATTCCTCTGAACTGCAATCCATTTGTCTGGGTGCCATACCCTGTGACCACTCTGCCAATACTGGCTGTCGTCCCAGATCATTGTTTTCCAATAATATCACAGAGCTATGTTACTAACAGCTGAACAGAACCCAAAATACCGTAGATTCGTTATATGGTGAAGGTGGATTTTTTAAAAAATAAACTGTGCCATGAGCAGCAGGAAATGATAACCCGACCCAACACTCCCACCCCACCTCCAGATACTGGGTGAGAGACTGGGCCCGAGAATCTCACTGAGGGGGATCACTGACAGAGGGGAAATCAGCATCTCCGCTGTGGATCAAATAATGATTGATAGTTTGCACATCACTTTTCCAGTTTTCACATGTACATTTCAATTTATATAACTCAATATCAGGAGTGCATTTTAACAAACTTATCTCTTTATACTTTGCATATTTTGATCTGAAAAGAAAATCATTTTGTCCCTGTATTTTGCATTGCATAAATACATTTCATTAATATTGTCTCTGCTAATTTCTCATTATAGATTTATCCATGAATCTGTTCTTCATATTAGTTATAAAGTGTAACGTTCCAATACTGGTAACTAGGGAACAGCAATGTTCCTCTTCCCAGTTTGAACAGCCATGTCTCCCAGTCCTCTCCATCTTCTGTCTTTTCCCCAATGTCATAATCACAATGTAATTGAAGTCAGTGAATGATACTTCATCACAGTTCCTTAACATTGATAACATCAACACCCACACTTGCCCTCTCTGATTCTGCAAGAACAATCTGAATTGTACTTGTCACGTACAATTCTCTGTTAACATATGCATGCTGTTTGATTGTTATAAACCCACATTGTCTTAGGCACATGTTGCAATCAGATCACGGACGGAAGATTTTCTCTCAATGTTTTACTGATTTTGCAATGACTGATCAGTAATTATAGGATTTATTTCTCCATTTATGAGCAGAGAAGCATGTTTATGTACAGTTAAACCTCTGGCATTACCTCTATATCCAAGGCAGACTGAATGATTACACACAAATAATATGTCATCTCCAACATTCCTCCTTCAGTCACACTCACATCTCACATCCAGAATGCATGTGTTCAAAGTTATTTTGAATTTTAGTAAAACAGTATCACATTGAGAGAGGTTAGCTGGAGCTGTTTGTTCAGCGATTGTGATTATACGAGTCTGCATGGATCCTATGGGACCCCAGAGAGTTTCAGTCTTCTATCAATAATGGAATGTGTTCAATGTGTAATCCCATAGTATGAGCGGGAGCATCATCCACACCAGTAACAGGGATCAGCAGCTTCAAGGAGAGAGGGAGGAGAGGTCAGAATCTGGAAAGAGTACACTGGAGTGTTCCAACAATGGATCAAGATCTGAGAACATTCAAATGTAAATATCCTGCAATGGACAGGAGTTTATTCTCGGGTCTTTTCTGGCTTTCCCAGCCTTGGATATGATTAGCATCGCGGATTGAAGATGTACTGATGGTTATTCAAGCTGGTTACTATCCTATCCTTGCGATCGTTGGTGTTCCTGGTAAGTCACTCGAGCTGTCTAGTGAAACGGTCTGAACTGAATTGATGGTCATGATATGTAAATTTTGAAAAGGTGCCAGTCAATGTTTTCAGTTCCAATCAAAGATTCCATTCCTTACATATTATATCTAGCAAATGATTATTTAAAAATTACGCACCAATATGTGAGGATGAAACAAACTGTTGATTCGTTTTCTCCTGCACGTGTTTACATTTCCATCTCCTCCCCACTCACCATTTCTGCCCAGTCCCACCAACATGACATCCCAGTCTCCTCCTCAGCCTCAGTACAATTCCTGAATATTGTGCTTTTGTTAATCTCCGCATATAGCTGTTTCAAGCCCATTCTTACCATGTGTCCATTGCAAAATAATTGCAGTTGAGATGTTTACATTGTTCTCTGCACAGAATTAGAAAGATGGGAAGACAGTGTATGGTGGTTACGTCACTGGCTCATAGTCTACAGCCCCAAATAATAATCTGTTGATATCAGCCAGCCTCATACCCATTAGAGATGGCAATGGGTCATTCTTCTCTGGTCAGGTCTCTGTGTGACTGCAAACCCACAGCACTGCGTTTTAATCTTTACTGTCCTGTGGACAGCTAACCAGCCACTCAGTTCAAGGTCAACATAACATGCTGGCCTGACCAGGGCTGAATACATCCCGTGAGGGCAGATGAAAAGGAAAGATAACCCCCTTCCTCTGCCTGTATCCCATATTCCTGCAGCTGGATTATATTCAGGTAGGTGGCCACTCACACTTTTAGACGTATTCTTTGTGATTGAGTCTGTCTCCGAGAGTGTTTTCCATCTCGATAGGCACCTCTGGTGCTAGCTTTATTGATGTTGACCTACAGATGTAAGGATGGTTTAAATTCCACGTCAGTGGCTGTGCATTGTACATGAATGGTATCCTGTGTCACATGAAGGAAATAGAGCCGGCTAAGTGAGGGAAAGGAGTTATTGTGATCAACTGTGAGAGCGTTGTTGAGGCAGGGTTTGGGGTATTGTGGACAGATTTTATCTCCTATATATGGAGTGATCTCCTTACCACAGACAGAATGAACAAGAGTCCCACCGGATTAATCCCTGGGATGATGGCACCATGAGGAGTGAGTAAAGCTTGATCTGTAGCGCTGTGAGATAATAAGAGGTGATTGCATTGAACCTTGAGGGGGATGGACAATCACTCCTTATATTCGAAACAGACAATGAGAAGGCGATAAATTCCGTGACTGTTGGTTCATTCAGGATGCATGATTCGGGATAGTTTAAGTACCTGGGAGGACGTTACGCCTACCCAACTTAACCCCCACTCCCCACGACAGTTGACAGAGACAGAGAGGTCCAGGTTTTGAATAAACTCTCCCCACATTAATACAGAGCAGTTAGTGTGTGATCCTGTACTGAATGTCATATTATCCACCATCCTGACAGCAGCCAAAATATCTTCATTCAAAAACAGTCAACTATTTTTGGCCCTGGTGAGACCACAACTGGAGTACTGTGTGCAGTTCTGGTCTCCAAATTTGAGGAAAGACATTCTAGATATTGAGGGAGTGCAACGTAGGTTCACGAGGTCAATTCTGGAATGGCGGGATTACCTGACACTGAAAGACTGGAGCGACTGGGCTTGAATACCCTTGAGTTTAGAAGACTGAGAGGGGATCTGATTGAGACATATAAGATTATTAAAGGATTAGATACTCTGGCGGCAGGAAACATGTTTCCGCTGATGGGTGAGTGCCGAACCAGAGGACACAGTTAAGAATACGGGGTAGGCCATTTAGGACAGAGATGAGTAGAAACTTCTTCAACCAAAGAGTAGTGGCTGTGTGGAATGCTCTGCCCCAGAGGGCAGCGGAGGCCCAGTCTCTGGATTCATTTAAGAAAGAGTTGGATAGAGCTCTCATGGATTGTGGAATGAAGGGTTATGGAGCTAAGGCAGGAACAGGATACTGATTAAGGTTGATCAGCCATGATCATATTGAATGGTGGTGCAGGCTCCTGCTCCTCTTGTCTATTGTCTATTGTCTATTGTCTATTTCCACCAGCTTCTGACCTTCATGAAGAACACGAATCCATATTCTCAGAGATGCAAAAAGACTCCTTAAAGTTTAAACCATAATACTATAAGACATAGGGGCCGAAACTAGGCCAGTTAGCCCATCGAGTCTGCTCCGCCATTTGGTCATTGCTGATAAGTTTCTCAAACCCATTCTCCGACCTTCTCCCCGTAACGCTTGATCCCCTGGATAATCTGAAAAGCTATCCCCTTCTCACATATACTCAATAACCTGGCCCCACAGCCTTCTCTGCAAATAAATTTCAAAGATTCACCATTCCCTGGTTAAAGAAGTTTCTCCTTAGCAACATCCTTTAAGATGTTCCCTTTAAGCTTAGGCTGTGTCCTTGGGTCCTGGTCTCTCATACCAATGGAAACATCTTATGCACTTTCACTCTGTTCAGGTTATTCAGTATTCTGTATGTTTCAATTACAATTCCACTCTTCTTTCTAAACTTTATCAAGTATAGACCCAAAGACTCAAACATTCGCCATACAACAAACTTTTCACTCCTATGACAATTCCCGTGAAAATCTTCTGAACACACTCCAGGGGCAGTATACCTTTCCTGAGATATGGGGCACAACAGTGCGCTCAACACGCCAAATGTAGTCTGACCAAAACTGTATACAGCCTGTTCTTATATTCAATTCCTCCCATAATAAATGCCATCAATAATAAGTGCAATAGCCCTCTTAAATACTGCCTTAACCTACAAGCTTACCTTAACAGAACCCTGCACTAGAACTCCCAAGTCCCTTTGCACTTCACAGTTCTGAATTTTCTCCCCATTTAGAAAATAGACCATGCCTCGATTCTTTGTGACAAAGTGCATGACCTCACACTTTGTGACGTTGGAATCCATTTGCCAACACTTTTTCCTGGTCAATTCCTTCTTCAGCTTCTCTATGCGACCAGTCCATCTGCCTATCTTTGTATCGTCTGCAAACTTAGCCAGAGTGCCCTCAGTTCGATCATCTATATTGTTAACGTAACAAGTAAAAAGTTACGATTCCAACACTGAGCCTTGTGGAACACCTCTTGTCACCAGCTGCCATTCTGAGAAGGACCATTTTATCCCCACTCTCTGTTTTCTGTCAGACAGGCAAGTTCCTATTCATGCCTCTTCCTTGCTTCTAACAACACGGACCCTTATCATACTCAATCATCTCCTGTGTGACACCTTGTCAAAGGCCTTCTTGGCGTCCAGGTGGATAACATCCATTGGCTGTACTTGATTGAGCCTGTTCATTTCTTCTTCAAAGATTTCCAGCAAATTTGTCAGGCATGACCTTCCCTTGATGGAACCATGCTAACTTTGCCGTATTTTACCAAACACTTCCAAGTATTCAGAAATCTCATCCTTCACAATGGATTCCAGGATCTTACCCGACAGAGGTTAAGCTATTCATTGCGGTTTTAAAAGTAATTTTTCCTTACTCCCTGCTATAGCTGACTTCCCTCATCAGTCATGGTTACCTCATTCTCCATGTACTCTGCCTCATTTTACTCGGGGTAAATCTCTGCTGCATCCCGAATTACTCAAAAAGTCTCCTGTCATTGCTGCTCCACTGTCTCTCCTGCTGGGCCCTTCCACTAGTCAGTTCTAACAAATTCCTCTCTCATGTCTCTGTAGTTGCCTTTATTCAGCTTTAATACCGTTACTTCTGAATATAACTTCTCCATCTGAAATTGCAGAGTAAATTCAATCATATTCCGGTAATGCCTCCGATGATTTTCTTCACCTTAAGCTCCCTCATCTAATCTGCCTGCACAAGCTGCTCCAAAAAGCCATCTCATAGACATTCCACAAATTCCTTTCCTTGCAAACCACCATCAGTCTGAATTCACAGCCCACCTCCGTAATGAAATCTCACATGATCACTGTAACTTTGTATTTCCTACACATCTTTCTAGCTCCTGGTGTATCTTGCACCCCAGCTCCTGAGTACTGTTTGGAGGCCTGTACAGAACTCCAACTACTTGTTTTTAACCTTTTTGATTCCTCAATTCAACCGACACAGATTCTACACCATTTTACTTTACATCATTTCTTATTATTGATTTAATTGCATTTCTTACTAATAGGACAGCCCCATTCCCTCTGCCCAACTGCCTATCTTTTTGATAGGATGCATATCCTTGAATATTCAGCTCCCAATCCTGATCCTCTAGCAGCAACGTCTCCGTGATGGCGATCTGCCAATTTGTGTATGAGCCACAAGCTTATTCCTTATACTGCATGCATTCCGATATAACAGTTCAGCCCTGTAGTAACCATCCCTCTTCTCATCGTCATTTGTTTGTCCTGAGTGTTTGAAGTTTGATTGCGAACACTTTCCATACTCTGCGTCTGTGCTGAAGATTTGAATAATTTAGAGTTTTAGAGTCATCGAGGTGTACAGAATGGAAACAGACCGTTCTGTCCAATCTGTCCATGCCGATCAGATATTGCTAATCCAGTCCCAACTGCCAGTACCCGGTCCATATCCCTCCGAACCCTTCCTCTTCATACACCCATCTAAATGCCTCTTAAAATTTGCAATTGTAGCAGCCTCCACCACATCCTCAGACCGCTTATGCCATGCACGTACCACCCTCTGCATGAAAACGTTGACCCTTAGGTCTCTTTTATATCTTTCCCCTCTCACCCTCAATCTCTGCCCTCTAGTTCTGGACTCCCTGATCCCAGGGAAATGACTTTGTCTGTTTATCATATCCATACCCCTCATAATTTTGTAAATCTCTAAAAGGTCACTCCTCAGCCTCCGACGCTCCAGGGAAAGCAGCCTCAGCCTGCTCAGCCTCTCCCTGTAGCTCAAATCCTCCGAACATGGCAACATCCTTGTAATTTTTTTCTGAACCCTTTCACGTTTCACAACATCTTTCTGATACGAAGGACATCAGAATTGCATGCAATATTCCAACAGTGGCCGAACCAATGTCCTGCACAGCCGCAACATGACCTCCCAACTCCTGTACTCAATACTGTGACCCACAAAGGAAAGCATACCAAACTCCTGCTTCTTGAGATCTGCAGTCTTACCCGCTCCTTTAATTCGGGTTTTCTAATTTTCCCTATAACTGACACCACCCCACCCCCATTTAGCTTCATGCCCAGTCTACAGCCCTAGTTATGCGATTTGCTTGGACTCTGGTCCCAACACGGTTCAGATGAAGACCGTCCGATCAGAACAGTGCGCTCCTTCCCCAGTATCTGGTGACAATGTCCCATGATACAAACCCATTTCTCCCACACCAAACTTTGAACCACGCATTTTCCTGCTGACCCTGTGCTAATTAGCTCATGGCTCAGGCCGTAATCCAGAGATTATTTCCTTTTTGATTCTGTTTTCTAATTTAGCTCCGAGCTCTTCGTATCCCTTAGCAGAACCTCTGTCCTAGTTTTATCTCTGTCGTTGGTACCGACACAAACCATGACCAATGGATCTTTACCCTCGCACTCGAAGTTCTCCTGCAGCCCAGATGAGATATCCCTTACCCAAACCCCAGTCGGTAACGCCGCATTCAGGACTCTCAATCCAGGTCACAGAGAACAGTGTCTATGCCACTAACTATACTATCACCAGTTACATGAACATTTCTCTTCTCTTGCCCCACTTGAAAGCTTTCCTCAACTCGGTGCTGTGGCCAATCAGCTCATCCTCCCTGCAGTCCCCATCCCATCCACACAGGGAACAAAACTCTTGAACCTGTTAGACCCACAGGGGCAGAGGCTCCAGTAATTCTCCGTCCTGGATCCCTTTAATGCCTCACTCATAGATAATCTCTCTGCTTTCGTACCACTGGCTGAATTTGAGTCAGTTGATCTAAGGAGTGTCTCTTGAATCACAGCATCCAGGGAACTCTCCCCCTCCCTGATGCCTCGGAATGTTTGAAACTCAAACTCCAGCTCACCGACTCAGAACCAGAGTTGTTCTTGCATGCGACATTTACTCCAGACATGGTCACTGGGAACCACAGTGGGGTCGACCACTCCCACATCATGGAGAAACAACACATCACCCGACCCTCCATCCTTATTTTATTTATCTACTATTGAATTGTTCCTCTGCAATTTTATTTGTTTATGTACATCTGCTTATGCAAGTTGTAACCAATAAATTAACATGTTTCAATTTAACACAGATTCAAAGTTAACACACTGCCTATTAGCAAATGAGATCACATCCTCCCTTTGTCAAACCTGCTCATTATCTTCTAATAGAATTGTGACAGACCTGTCAGCGGGACCACTCCTTGATGAAGCCATGCTGACTCAGCCCTATTTTACCATGTACCTCCAAGTACTCTGCAATGTCATTGCTAGCAATGCACTCTCAATCCCTAATAACGGCCGATGCCCGGCTATACTGCCCTATTTTTTCCTGTATTTTGCCTTTCTTCCTTTTTACACAGAGATGTTAAATTGTCCATTTTCCAGTTCACTGGGACTCTGTCTGATGATAGTTATTCCTGAACAGTCGCGACCAATGGTTTCACAGTCTCCTCCGCTAATTCCTTCAGAGCTTTAGCTGTTATCCTTCCAGTCTGTGTGATTTATCCATTTTCAATCATTGCAGCTTCCCCAGTAACTTCTCCTCAGCGCTGATCACTACATCCATTCCTCACCCTTGACTCGCTTTAAGTTCTGGAATGTTCATAGTATCTACCATTGTGAGGATTGACAGAAAGTCAGGTCATTCTCCAATTCTTTGTTTTCCATTTCTCTACAGCCATCCTCAATTTTTGGTTGTCCAATGTTCACTCTCCCCTTTTATATATCTTAAGAAAACTCCAGCAAGCTCCTTTTCTAAAGCAAGCTAGCTTACATGTTTCGTGTTCGTCACTTTATTGCTTCTTGAATTGTCCTCTGCTGCTGTATAAAGGCTTCCCAATCTTAGGTAGGCTGCGTGAGAGCATTCCTGTTAACTAACTGTCGAAAATATACTAATGTAACTGTCCAAACCCTGTTGTCCATCATTGGATAGCGTGGTGACACAACACTGCTGCCTCACAGTGCTAGGGACTCGGGTTCAATTCCAATCTCTGGACCCTGTCTTTCTGGAGATTTTGCAATCTCTGCATTGGGACAATTGCCTCTTTTCTCTCTCCACAGTATGTTCCTGTGTTTGTTTCAGGTTTCTGCCATCTACAGTATATTTGCATGTGTTTGATGGAGAATTGCTGCAAATATGACGGGATTATTGTAAAAGTGGCTCTGGTCCTCAGGCTTCCTGAGTGCTTGGGAATCTTGCCCAGCTACTTATGTGAGTGCATGTCCCTGATTACCTACTCTGTCTCTCTCAGTCCCTGAGGCCATCCGTCACTGCATGCAGCCTTTCATTGAGCCACCCTGGGATTCCCCACACCCCATCGCTTGGCACTGGATGCTCCCTATGCAGTGAGCGCACAAAGACACTGGGCACTTTCTGACGCGCTAGGGATCCAGGGTAAAGACCCAGCCATTAAAAGGAACAGAATCACTAAAATCCAATTGAACAGCAAAGCAGAGTAAACAGGCTGACTGGCAGCCATTTGTTATGATATTTTGAGGTCTTTTGGACTAATTTCTGTTTATCCTCGTCCATGAATAATTAGATGCTCCATAAGTATATCTTGTCACACAGGTTTGGTGGAGGTGACAGATATCAGATCTTATGATCATTACGAGTGATTTGTTGGGCTCCACGTTCCTGGTTAATGAGATCACACTTAAGTTTTTATTGTCAAGTCTATCCATTTTAAAGTAAAGGTCTTGCTGGAGTTGTGCTGAAAGCATATTTGAATGTTGGGGAGACTAGATTATGCCACGTGCCAGTGAGGTTACGAATAGGAAGGTAGTAAAGTTAAAAACATGGCCAAAGAGCTGGTAGGGTCGGCAGCACTTCCAATATGTGGATCATTGGGATTCCCGGGTCGGTAGGATAGACACATGAAGGACGGGATGCAGCTGAACTGGCAGGAATCACCGATATGTGGGTCATTGGCAATCCTAGGTCAGTATGAAATACACAAGAGGGACGGGATGGACGTGAACCGGCAGCAATCTCCTGGCCGGCAGGTTTGCTATTGTCACTCAGGAGGGTTTAAACTAGTGTGGTGGTGGTGGGGGGAGGGAGGGGGGAGCCAGAGCAGTATGTCCACAAGCACAGTGACTGAAGAGCAGTTGGAGACTAATCCCAGTACAGCTAAGACCAACAACAAACTGGCAGAGGGGAGTGAACACAATGGGACTGGAAGTCTGAAGTATGCTGATTTTAATGTGAGCAGTGTGACAGGCAAGACAGATGAATATATATAACCATGATACAAATATTACAGAGATTTGGTTGAGAGAGGGATCAGAAAACTATCAATCCAATGGGTCCAGAGCGAGTTGAAGAGTGTGCCGTGAGAGGCTGGAGACGGTTGTTTGAAGCAAAATAATTACCCAGCAGTTTATTGGAATTGGACAGTGTGGGATGCAATGTAAAGATTGAAATGACAGGGAGGAAACTGAAATTGTCTGTTTACAATATTTTCTGCTTTACTGACAGTCCTTTGTAATCTCCTGTTCCCAGAGAATAGACGAGGAGGAATTTACATCAGGGAAACTCAAACCAAATATCAGGTCAGGATCTGATGGAGTTTGGCTGAAGTTTATTTATTTCAATGCAAGAATTGTTATGTGTAAGGACGATGAACTGGGAGCCTGAATCCATACATGGGACTATAATGTTGCGGCTTTACAGAGACTTGGTTGAGAGAGGGAAAGGACTGGCCGTTCAAAGTATCCAGGGTTTCATTGGTTTCGGCGAGATAGAGAAGAAGCTAAAAGAGGTGGACGAGTTGTTTTACTGATCAGGGAGAATGCTGCATCTGCACGTGAACAGGACATACAGGAGGGACCATCCACTGCAGCAATATGGGTCAAGCTCAAAAATAAGATGGATACAAGCACTGCGTTACTATAATCTCTCCAACAGCCACGACAGGATTGAGGAACAGATATGTATGTCGATTAAGGAAAGGTGTATTAAAAACAGAGTGGTCATAGTGAGTGACTTTAATATCCCCAATAATGACTGGAAGTCCATTAGAGCAAGGGGTTTAGACGGGGCAAAATTTGTTAACTGCAGAAGTATGTGGATAGTCCAACGGGAGGAAGAACCATACTGGACCTCATATTGGCTAATGAGCCTGGCCAGGTGACTGACCTTTCAGTGGGACATAATTTTAGAAACAGTGGTCACAGTTCCTTTAGATTTAAGATAGCTATGAACATGGATATGTCAGGACTTGTGCGAATCTATTGAGTTGGCGGAAGGCAAATTACGTCAGCATCAGGCAGAGCTAGGACGTGTCAATTGGGAGGAGCTGCTATCAGGCAAATCCAGTTTTGTAAGAGGGAACTGCTTGTTAAATCCTGACAGCAAAATCATCTCGTGTACGTTCTCCCAACTGCTCGAATTTCTATCTTTTTTTCGAACAGATATTTCAAGGCCGCTGCATATCAGACAACAGGAAGGAGATAAAGGATGATTCTGCACTGTGTCCTTCGCAGTATCAGTTTGTCTCTCCAGGCACCTGAAGTCTTTATTGTGGGTCAGAGAACTTCAGAATGGATAGAGCACTGAAGGAGGCCATTTAGCCCATTGTACACCGACGAGCTGTCCAAAAGCACAATTTGTCAACAGAGAGAACAGAATGTGAGTGTGTCTGTGTGTGTGTGTGCGTGTCAGAGAGAAAAATTAACAGAGAAAAAAGGAAGTGAAGAGAGAGAAAAGGAATGGAGAGAAAATGGAGCGACAGAGTGAGTGGGAACAAGGGGTATCAGACGAGTGTGAAGTTATATCAGAAGACAGCATGAGGAGAAATACACAGAAATTTCATTTAGAAACTCCCACAGACTGCAAACCCTTTGTCTGGTCCGTACTCTGTGAGCACTATGCTGTCATCCCAAATCATTTATCGCCAATAATATCACAGAACCGGGTTGCTGACCCTGAACAGGATCCAAAAGAACAATAGATTAGTTCCAGGGAGAAGGTGAATTAATTTAAATATTCTGTGCCAACAGGAACTTGTAGTTCCTCTAGACATGGTGTGAGAGACAGGGCGAGAGATTCTCAATGAGGGGGATCACTGACAGGGGGGAGGTCAGCATCTCAGCTGTGGGTCAAATAATGACTGATAAAGGTTGAAAACCTCGTCCATGGTTTTTAAATTCTCATTTCAATTCATATATCTCCACATCGTAAGTGTATTTTAACAATCTTGCATCTTTGTAGATTTCATGTTTTGGTATGTACAGAAAAGCTTGTTTTTTGTCCCTTTATTTTGTGTTGGGACCAGAGTCCGATTGAATCCTAACTCAGGCTCTAGACAGAGGTCTAAACTGATTAGGAGAGTGTTTGTCTTGGCAGGGTGGGGGGTCCGTTATAGGGTTTAATTAGAAAAGAGGAGGTAAGAGTACAGAGCTCAGGAGAGGTTATTAAAATCTCCAGCACAGAAGCAAATAAGACAGAGTGTATGGAAAGTGTAAGCAATCAGACTTCAAGCACACCGGACAAACAAATAACAATGAGAAGAGGAACCGTTAATACAAGATTGAAGGGGTTATGTCTGAATGCACGCAGTATAAGGAATAGAGTAAATGAGCTTGTGGCACAGATTGGAATTGGTAGGTATGACGTGTAGGGCATCACAGAGAAGTGGTTGCAAGGGGATCAGGATATTCAAGGACATATATCCTGTCGAAAAGATAGGTAGCAGAGGGAGTGGGTTTACATTATTAATAAGAAATGAAATTAAATCAATAGTAAGAAAGGAAGTAAAGTCAGATGGTGTAGAATCTGCGTGGGTAGAAGTGAGGAATCACAAAAATAAGACAACCACAGTTGGAGACTTGCACAGGCCTCCAAAGATTAGTCAGGAGCTGGGGTACAAGATACACCAGGAGATAGAAAAGATCTGTAGGAAAGACAAAGTTACAGTGATCATAGGGAGATTTCAATATGCAAGTGGAATGGGAAACCAGGTTGGGAGTGGATCGCAAGAAAAGGAATTTGAGGAATGTCTATGGGGTGGCTTTTTGGAGCATCATGTGGTGGAGCCCACTCGGGAACAGATGACACTGGATTTAATTATGAAGGCTAGATAAGGCAGTTTAAGGTGAAGGAAAACTTCAGAAGTAGTGATCAGAACATTGTCGAATTTATTTTGCAATTTGAGAGAGAAGGTAGAATCAGAGTTAACAATATTTCAGCTGAATAAAGGCAGCTGGAGGGGCATAAGGGAGAAGCTGGGTAGAATTGACCGGGACAGGGGTCTAGCAGGAAAGACAGGGGAGTGGCAATGGCAGGTGATTCCAAGATTAATTCAGGAGTCACTGTAGAGATTCATGCTGAGTAATAGAGGTACGGTACAGGGAGGATGAGGCAACCAGGGCTGACAAGGCAAGTCATGGATTGCATATAAGCAAAAGAGCAAGCATATAATGCGGTGAAGGGCCAAGGAAAATTGGAGAATTGGGGCCAACAGAAAGCAAGAAAAAATAAATAAGGTGGGAGAAGATTAAATATGGGGGTAAGCTAACCAGTAATATAAAGGAAATTGTAAGAGATTCTTTAGATATATAAAATGCAAAAGAGTGACAAAAGTGAATATGTACCACTGGAAAATGATGCTGGAAAGACAGTAGTGGGAAACAAAGAGATTGTTGAGGAATTTTGCATCAGCCTTCACGGTGGAATACACGAGTAATTTCCCAAGTATTCAAGATAGAGAGAGTATAGTCCTGAATATGGTGGCCATCACCAAGAAGAACATGCTAGAATACGGAATGGCCTGAATGTGGATAACTCACCTGGACCAGATGGACTACACGCTAGCCTTGAACGGGAGATAGCTGAAGAGTTAGTGCAAGTGTAAGTGGTAATCTTTCTGGAATGACTAAACTCAGGAAAAGGCCAAATGGCTGTATAATTGCGAGCATGACACCCCGTTTATTAAGGGAGTTAGGCACAAGATGGAAAACTGCAGACTGATGAGCAGAATGCTTGGTTGTGGGTAACATCATGGATTTAATCGTGAAGGATGGGATTTCTGGATATTTGGAGGTCTTTGGTAAAATAGAACAGAGTCAGCATGGTTTCCTCAAAGGGAGGACATGCCAGACAAACCGGCTAGAATACTTCGAGAGAGTAATGAGCAGATTAGATCAAGGAGAACCAGAAAAAGTGGTGTTCCACAAGACTCAGTGTTGGGACCACAACTTTTCACTTTGTGCATTCATTCTCAATATGAAGGAACTGAGGGCATTCTGGCTAAGCTTTCAAACAGTGCAAGGATAGATAGAGGGACAGGTAGCATTGAAGAGGTGGTTCGGCTGCAGGAGGGTGCTCGAGCGCATCTCCTTAACTTCCCACAGCTCCGCCCTTGAACTCCACCCTTCCAACTACAACAAGTTAGAAATTCTCTGATGCTTGCCATCCATCCCACCAACATCAGGATACAACGCATCATGCTCCGCCTTTTCTGCCACCAACAGTCAGACCCCACCAACAGAGATATACTTCCCTCCCTACCCCTATCATCATACTGCTGAGGCCATTCCCTCACAAACTCCCTCGATAGGTCCACGCAACCCCACCGAGCCACCTTCCCCTCCCGACACCTTCCCTTGCCACTATAACAGGTATGAAACCTGTGCCAACACCTCCCTTCTCACCTCCACCCAAGGCCCCAAAGCATCCTTCCACATCAGGCAGAGAACATCCTGTCCATCCAAATATCTCATCTCGTCTGTCCATTGCTCCTTGTCTCCTCTACGTTGGCGAGACAGGACGTCAACTTGCAGAACAGTTCAGGGAACACTCTCGGATACACAAACCCAACAACCCCACTGCCCTGTGGCTGAATACTTCAACTCCTCCTCCCACTCCGCCAAGGTCTTGCAAGTTCTTTGCCTCCTCCACTGCCAAATTCTAGCCACCTGACGTCTGAAGGGAGAACGCATCATCTTCTGCCTTGGGACGCTCCCAACACACGATATCAAGGACAATTTCGCCAGTTTCCTCATCTCCACTCCCTCCACCTTATCCCAGATTAAACCCTCCAACTTTTCACCGCCCTCTTGAACTGTCCTAGCTGTCCATCTTCCTTCCCATCTATCCACTCCACCTTCCACTCTGGCCTATTACTATCACCACCAACCATCATCTAGTAATCGCCTTCCAAGCTACATTCCTCCCAGCCCCAGCCCCTCCCATTTATCTCTCTGCCCCTCCCTGCCCACCCCACATTCCTGATGAAGTCTTTATGCCTGCAACGTTGAATGTCCTGCTCCTCGGATGCTGACTGACAGGCTGTGCTTTTCTATGGCCACAATTTTTGACTCTGATCTCCAGCATCTGCGGTCCTCACTTTCACCTGTTGAAGGATTTTCACAGTTTTGGAGAGTGAGCAAAGAAGTGTCAGATGGAGTACAATGTGGAAAAGTGTGGGAAAGCATTTTGCCAGAATGAATAGAGACATGGACTATTTTTCTAAAAGCGAGCAATTTCAGAAATCTGAACTGCAAAAAGACTGTGGAGTTCTAGTCCAGGACTCTTGAAAGGTAAACTTGCAGGTTGTCAGTAGTTAGGAAGGCAAAGACAATAATGGCATTTATTTCAAAAGGGCTTAAATATAAAAGCAGGGATGTACTTCTTCAGCTCTACAAGGCTTTAGACATGTCCCATTTGTATCATTGTGCGCAGTTTTGGGTCCCATATCACAGGAAGGATGTACTGCTCCTGGAGTGTTTTCAGACGAGATCCACGAGAATGGTGCCAAGAATGCAAAACTGGCATGCATATGAAGAATATTTGAGGGCTCTGGGTATGTATTTGACAGAGTTCAGAAGAATGTTAGGAGGCCTAATTGAAACTGACAGAATACTAAATGACCTGGGACAGAGTGGATGTTGGGAAGATATATGCAATGGTAGGAGAGACTAGTACCCGAGGGGACAGAGTAAAGTGAAGACCTTTTCGAACAGAGATAAGGAGAAACCTCTTCAACCAGAGAGTAGTGAATCCATGGAATTCACTGCCACAGAAGTCTGTCGAGTCCAGATCATTGAGTATATGTCAGACTGAGACAGTTTTATTGTTGACTGTAAAGGGGATCAAGGGTTACAGATAGAAAGCGGGAGAATGGGGTTGAGAAGCTTATTGAATGTTGGAGCAGGCTCAACGGGCCTCATAACCAAATTTCTGCTCCAATGTCTTCTGGTTGTATGGTTAATATTGGTTCTCCTCATTCCTCATTGGAGTTGTATCCTGGAATTTAATCTTCAAATGATTTATAAAGAGTAACATTTCAGTACTGATGATTGGGAATTATCATGTTCCCTCCCTCCTGTCTCAGCAGCCATGCCCCCAATATCATAATCACACTGCAATTGAAATCCAGTGAATGGTATGTAATCACAGTTGATTGACATCGATAACATTAACAGCATGACCCTCATCTGCCCTCATATTTTCTGTTAACAAATCCATGCCATGTGTGTGTTATCACTCATGCTGTCGTAGGTACATTTTCCTGTCAGATTATGAACAAGAAAAGTTCTGTCCATATTTTACTGACACTATAATCACTGATCAGTAGTTCCAGACTGTATGTTTCAATTTATAAATGGAGAAACTTGTTTATGTTCTGACAATCCTTTGTCATTACTCCCATATCCAAGGCAGATTGAATGATTACACGCATTCAATCTACCATCTCCAATATTCCTTCTCTCAGTCACCCCCACATATTCCATGCCAAATATGTAAATTTTAAATGTTCTTTTTAATCTTAATAACACCAATATCGAATTGAAAAGGGTTTACTGGAGATATTTGTTCAGTGGCTGTGATTAATGTCAATCTCCGTGGATCCTAATTATCCCAGTGGAGAGTTTCCATCTTTGAATGATAAATGGGCTCTGTCAATGTGTTATCCCATAGTGTGAGTAGGAGCATCGCTGACGGCACTAACATGGATCAACTGCTCGAGAGAAAGGGGGGGAAGTGATCAGAATCTGAGAACATTACACTGGAACGTTACAATAATGGTTCAGAATGTGAGGACCTTTGATTGGAATGTTCCAACAATGGATCAGAATCTAAGGTCAGTAAACTGAAATGGTACAACAGTGTATCAGAATCTGAGAACTTTAGACTGGAATGTTACAAGAATGCATCACAATCTGAGATCATTAGACTGGAATGGTTCAACAATGTATCAGAATCTGAGATCATTAGACTGGAACATTGCAATAACAGACAGGAGTTTATCCTCGGGTCTTTACTATCTTTCGCTGCCTTGGATATCATTAGCATTACGGATCCAGGATATCCTTTGGATTATTCAAGGTGGTTACTATCCCATCCTCTCTATAGTTGGTGTTCCTGGTAAGTCATTATATTTGTCTACTAAACCGGGTTGGATTGAATTTCTGCTCATGATATATAAATTTTGGAAAGTACGAGACAACGTCTTCAGTTCTAAACAAAAACTCCTTTCCTTCTAAATTATAAGTATCAAACTACTATTTATAAATTACTCACTGATATGCCAGAAGGAACCAGAATGTTCTCAAACTCCATAATCCATTTTGTCCTTCACAGATTTACATCTCCAGCTCCTCCCCACTCACCAACCCTATCCAATACCACCGTCATGATATCCCAGTCTCGTTCTCAGTTTCAGTGCAACTTCTGAATAAACCATGATTTGTGCCTTTGTTTAATCCGGATGCAACAGTTTCAAGTTCCTTCTAACCACATGTCCGTCACTAAATAATTGCTCTTGAGGATGTTTAACCTGTTCTCTGCACAAACGGGACAGCAGTTTATGGTGTTGAAGCCATTGACTCATACTCTAGAGTCACAGAATAATACTCTGTTGATATCCCACGAGGGAAATTGGTGGAATTTAAAAGTAACTATTTTCATTTGCTCTAATGGCCCATTTGCTTGCCCCAAGTCGTTTCGGGAAGTCAATGTGTCATTCTTCCCTAGTCAGGTTTCAGTGTGACTTCTGTGATGAACATGTGGTGTACTGCACCTTTAAAAGAATTAAAATCCACCAATAACTACCTGACAGCACCAAGTGTTTTGAAAAATAGATTTAGTGTAACATTTGGTTGAACAACTTATTTAGCTCATTGTCTCAAGACAAAAATAAATTCATCCAAACAGTTTGAATTACTCCTCAAAATACCCACCTCCAATCAAGTTTGAATTTAGTATATTGAGAATTTTAAAAGCCAATGGCACGATCCAATGGTTTTGGGGGGGGGGCGGGTACAAGACTTTGGGAAATTCAACAGTTGAGAGGAGAGCTGCCAAGTTACCAGCATGCCACAATTGCCTGAAAAATAGCTCTATTCTCTGTACCTTTATTGAATAGTAACTGGTAAAGCTGAATCCCAAAGAAGAAAAGAAGACAGGAATATAGAGAAGAACTGAAAGTTTCTTGGTTTTGAGATTAGAAGTTTTGTTTTGTAGGTCTTAATTCGGAGTATAACCGGACGAGTATCATGGGGGTGTGGGAGGTAAAAGATAGGTTAGAGGAAGAAGTTGTAAATAGACATTCGTCTATTATTCCCTGTTATACTTTAAGAAATAAAGTTGTTAATTTTTACTTTAAATAGTTTTGGACTCGAGAATTGTCACAGAATATGCAGTGGATAAAACATTTCCCTGTTGCTGGTTTTAAATTAAGCAGGATAATTTATCCAATGTTATAACGCTACAACGCTACAGGAATGTGTTTTACTCTTTGCTGTCCTGTGGAACAGCTGAACCAAACACTCAATTCAAGTTCGGCATAACATGCTGCCCTGACTTGGTCTGCATACATCCTGTGAGAGAAGAACAGAAGTAAAGATAGCTCCCTTCCTCTGCCTGTTTCCCGTATTCCTAAAGCTCAGTTCTATTCAGGTCGGTGATCATTCCCTATTTTAGGTGTATTCATCTCATTGAAATTCTCCCCGAGAGTGATGCACGTCTCCATACACATCTCTGGTGTTGGCTTTATTGATGCTAACGTACAGATGTAAGGAAGTTATAAATTCCATGTCAGTCGTAGTGCATAGAGAAGGAATGGCATTTTGTGGCACGGGGAAGAAACTGCGATGTCTAAGTGAGAGAAAAGGTTTATTGCGATCATCCCTGAGAGTGTTGTTGAGGCAGTATTTTGGGTACAGTGGATAGACTTCCTCTCAAGTTTCAACAGACTAATCCCTGGGATGATGGCACCATGAGCAGACAGTGAAGCTCAGTGAGAGAATAAGAAGTGATTGCCTTGAACCTTAAGGGGGAAAGGGGGACGGAGTCACTCATGATGTTCTAACCAGGCACTGATACGGTGATAACTTCCATGGCTTTGTTTTTTTTTACTCGGGTTACATGGTTCTCAATAGGTAAGGAGCCTCTGACGACGTCCCCCTCATCCCACCCCCACTCCACATGTTGATTGAAAGAGACAGAGGGTCAGTCATTGAATAAACTCTCCCCACATTAACACAGTGCAGTTAGTGTGTGATCCTGCACTGAACATCATGTTATCCACAATCCCGACAATAGCCACAATACCGTCATTCTAAAACAGATAACTATTCCCACCAGCTTCTGACATCTATGGAGAACATGGGTCTGCCTTCTCAGAGATGGAGGATGCCTCTCTGTGACTTGACACAAAACATCTGCCTTCCTTCCTCACTTCCAGCGTTAAACCAGGCTAAAGTGTCATGTGTCCCACTTGTAATGGAGCCACGAGGAACATCATGGAGCCGTCTCTGAGTGCATTCTCTGTTTCATTGATTTGTCAGGTTGGAGCATCAATGACACCCTCCTTTGTCTCGAGGTGCTGAATGGCCTCCTCCAGGTCCCATGGAACAGGTTCATGGGTCTGACTTGACACTGCCTGTTCCTGTTTAACAGATTGATGTGGTAACCAGACTTCTCTTCTTCCTGTGGAACAGGCAGGAGGATTGAATGGGCTATCCCTCTCTTTGTTCAGTAGCTTAAATGGGCTGAATGGCTTCCACATATCCGTTTCTAACGCGCTTGAGATGCTGAATGAGCTTTTCGTTTAATTGTGAAAATGTAAAGTGTCTGGCCTTGCTGTTGCATGAATGTTACCGACACTTTAACGGCACAAGCCTGAATGCTTTTCGGGTCTTACTGCACATAGGCACTGACTAGTTCAGGAGCTGAGGTGTGACACATTGTTCTGAACATTGGGTGATCTTCAGTGACCATCCACATTTCAGATCTTATGATAAGGAAAGACAGTGATGAAGCAGCCGAAGGTGTTTGTTTTGAGGCAGCTACCCTGAGGATCTCCTGCTGAGATGTTCCCGGACTGAGAGGATTGTCGGTCACCGACCACAAACATCTTCCTTTGTGCTCTGAAAGACCCCAAACCAGTGGGGTGGGTACACCTGATTCCCATTAAGCTCAAATAAGTAGGTGGTCCTGATGCCATCCTCATTCAAATACTGCCTTGTTATCAAGGCCATTCACTCTTTCCTGAGCCCCTGTGTTCACCTCTTGTTCATATCAATAGATGATAGTGTATGTGTAGGGGGTATTTTCCTCTCATAGAGGATAATCAATGCCAGGAATTATCTGGGCTAGAGATTGAGGTGAGTTATGTCACGGAAAGTATTCAAAGAGGTGGTACATGAATTTTTGACCTGTCAAAGAGCTAAGGAGTGTGAAGAATTGGATATTAAAGACGAGTTAATGCCAACAGTAGATCAGCCATGATGGTATACAATAGCTTGATCGTCCGAGTTACCTCATCTTGCGTCTTATGTTCTCATGTTCTGTAATTACAAAGTTAATGATTGTAATTGTCCTGAACGATCTGTTATTGAATGTTGCAGTCAGAGAGAGTAAAGTATTTTGTGAGTCATCTCTGGGTGAGGAATGGGCGCTGTATTCACAGTGAATCTGGGTCTCCAACATAACCAACAAATGAAGCACAAGTTGCAGAGGTGACACTCAGTAAAGAGACCAGAGGTGTCTTTCGAAACAAACCTGGTTTTCCAAATAACATTTTCCAACCCATGACAAACCGTGTGTGACAGTCTTGAGTGATTGAATGATATCCTGTGTTACTGTGGAACCGGCATTTGGAGCAGGTGGCCTCCATCTGGTACTTTAAGGAGCTGTGAGGAGCTGAATGGAACATAGGAACATAGGACTGAGCAGCAGGAGTGGGCTATTAGAAAATTTGTCACTGCTCCACCACTCAAAAAGTGATGTGATTGTGGTCTCAGCACCACTTTTCTGCCTGTACACCATTTTCCTACATTCACGTGTTTGTCAAATGTTTGAATACAACACAACTTTGAATAAATGAAATCATCCAGGCACCACAAACTTCTGGGGAAGGGGATTTCCACTTGAACAATCCTTTGAGAATTTCTCATTTGTGTTCCAACCAATGTTGGAGGGTCATTGTTTCCTTTTCCAATCCCACTCCTCCACTGGTTACAACAAATTTTAAATGCAACCAGTTTAGTGAGGTGGCCAATGACATAGACATCAGAGTAGCTCATTTTCTAGAAAAAAAAGTGAGACACAGAAATTTGAACTCACAGCAAATGGTAAATTGGCAGAGTGTCCCAAGCGTTATTCTGCCTTTGAAGTTATTTTACTCACACAAGATGCTGGTAATGGGATTTCTTTCTGCAATAATTGGATTTGCCTTAATTCCGTTTGTTTCAGGCAGTGGAGAGATTCTCATGAATTCTCACCATGAATCCTTAACAAATGGTAAAGATAACTCAGGGATTTTATGGTCTCACGCTTTGCTATTGGGCGGAACAAAGTAATAGAGAGAGATCAATCGGCTGCTGCTTCTCAGGTAGGGAGCATTTTTCTCCATCTCTGTGTTGGAACATACAATAACATCAACGGAACACCCAACTGAACCATGTGCGATCTCCTGGAACATTCTCTTGAAAACCTGATTATGGACTATATGCAGGTGCATCATTGCGTTTGTTGTACACAGCGCCTTCCGATCGCAAACAAATGGTCCCACTTTATGAATTATTGACATGCTTTATGAATTAAAGTCATGGATGGTTCAATAATATTTCCCAGGTAAGTTCGAAACTGATAATTCCCTCATAATAAAAGGGCCTCATTCCAGGAATCAGTAAAGGGAAACCTCTGTGAAAATCTTCGAAAAGAATTATGTCCTGTTTTTAGTTTCTGGGATAATAAACGCACGCAGTTTATCAGGTGTGGTCTCAGCAATGCCCTGTACAGATGCAGTAAAGCATTCCTGATATTAAACCTGATACCCTTTGTTAATAACTGTATCATTGCACTTACTTCCAAATCACTTGCAGCATCTGCAGACTGACTTCATGTGATTCATGTCCCAGGAACATGGAAACCGCCTGAATCACAGAGTTCTGCAATATCTCTCCATTTAAATTGTTTACCATTGTTTTATCCTTCATGCCAAAATAGACAATGCACCCAATGTTCTTGGCGCTACAGGTTTGCTCACTAACCAGTTACAGCTTTGCAACCTGAAAATAAACATTTATTTCTATTCTCTATTTCCTGTTAACAACAGCTTCCCTGTTCCTGTGTTGCAGTTGAGGAAGGTTGAATGGACTCCTCCTGGGCTGTGTAATGTACTCAACGAGCTGAATTACTTCATTCCATATTCCTGTGTAGATCCTTCGAAGGGCAGAATGGTCTCCTTCTGTTTCACTGTAACGATTCTGTTTGATATAATGGGGTGGTTCCCTACCCTGTAACGGCATCAAGGGTTGGATTGAGAGAACAGCACATGGAGTAGGGGCAGCAGTATATCACTGTAACAACCTCGAGGGGTGGATTGAGAGAGCAAAGCATGGGGTGGTGGAGTAGTATATCTCTGTATCAGCCTCGAGAGGTGGATTGAGGGAGCAACAAATGGGCTAGGGGCAGCAGTATGTTACTGTAATAGCCTTTCTGTCCTATTCCAGGCTGCTTCTCCTGCATTGGGAGAAAGGGAGGGTGGGGGGGAGGGAGAGTGGAAGTGGGTGACCCTGCTCTTAGTGTCCGTGTAGGTGGGGGGAATTGTGAGGTGTCTGGAAGGAGTCAGTCGACAGTTTGAACCAATATAGTATTATTAGTGTGCGGCTACTAAGTAGGCGACAGAGAAAGAGAGGAAGAAAGTTGCTGAATTCAATAGTGAGAGTGGTCGTGCCTGATCCTTATTTGGAGATAGGGTGTGAACATGTTTAGGGGGTAGGTTCTATAACAGATGGACAGTGAGTGTGATGGAGCAAATAGAATGTGGTTACATTTATCCAGACAGAGCGGGAGCATATTGTTGCTTGTCTTGAATTGATAGACGTTTCTTCAGATCATCTCAGAGTCGAGGTGAGCCTCTCCGAATGTCTTGTTCAAGTCTATCGCTAATAACGCCACAGACACTGTTCCTCAGATTCCACAGAATCAGTCCAAGTGGATCTTACAAATAGCAAGGAGAAGCAAATATTGGTGTGTTATATATCTAAACCAAAACAGTTATGAAAAATCTGAGTATCATATGCTCTGGAAAATAGATATGCAAGTATTGTGGATACTGCAGTCTTATTGGATGGGCTCAAGTTGCATCTAAACTGCATTAACTAAGTGACTGCTCATGTTGTGAAAAATAAATTCTGTCAGTGAATGTGAGGTGGGTTGAAGAGTATGTTGTGAAGCAAACTAGAGAGCAGATTATTTTCGATTTGGTGTCGTGTGGTGAGGCGGGTTAATTTATAACCTTGCTCTGAAGCAGCTTTTAAGGAATAGTGTCATTAATAACGTGCACTTTACACGGTGCCTGGATACAACATACATTCTGGTTAAACATCATGGAAGACTGGAGGCTAGAGGGTCAAGTTAGCTTCAGTGAATTGGGAAAATACAACATAACATTCAGTGGGAGACAAGCAATGATTGTTAGAGTCATAGAGTCCTACAGCACGGAGACAGGCTCTTCAGCTCAAACTAGTCTATTCTGACCAAAAAGTCCATCCACGCTAACCCCATTTCCCTGTCATTGCTCCATATCCTTCTAATCCTTCCCTATCCGTGTTTTGTCCAAATGCCTCTACCACTTCCGCTGGCAGCTCATTCCATATGTGTCCCAGCCTGTGTGTAAAACAGTTGGTCCTCAGGCTCTCTTATAGTCTTTCCCCTCTTTCCCCTCTGTCCTTAAACTGATGCCCTCTAGTCTGTGATTACCCAATCCTGGGAAAAAAGACTGAGTACATTCATTCGGTCCATGCCTGTCATGATCTTATACACTTCTGTCAGATCCCCCTCAGCCTCATACAGTCTAAAGTAAAATATCCCAGCTTGTCCAAACTCTCCCTATAACTCAGATCATTGAGACGGTAACATCCTTGTAAAGTTCTTCAGCAGTCTTTCCAATTTAATAACACACTTACGATAGCAAATTGAAAAAAAAATGAATATTACGCTACCAGTATGGCCTCACCAGTATCCTATTAACTGCAACGTAATTCCCTGATTTCGATACTCAGTGATATACACTGATGAAGGCCAGTGTGTCAAAAGCTTTTGTCATTGTCCTGTCTACCTGTGAATCAACCTTTGGAGAACCATGCACCTGAATTCCAAGATCCCTCTGTTCGACTACACTCCTTAGGACCCAACCATTCGCCATGAAACTTCAAACTTGATTTGACTTTCCAAAAATGCAGGAACTTATACTGATCTATATTAAAATCCATTTGCCATTTCTCAGCCCACTTCTCCAGCTGATCAAGATATAACTGTAATTTCTGAAATTTCTGATAACCTTCCTCACTCTCCGTGATGCCGCCTGTTTTAGTGCCGTCTTCAAACTTACAAATCATGCCTGTACATTCTCATCTAAATCATAGATATATGCAATACATAATGGTCCCAGCACCAACCTCTGAGGTATTCCACTAGTCACAGGCCTCCAGGCTGACCAGCATTTTCCAGTATTACACTCTGCTACCTACCATCAAGGCAATTTTGTACCTAATTTGCCAGGTCCCCTTCAATTCCATGCAATATAACCTTCCAGAGCGGCGTATCATGTGGAACCTTATTGAAGGCCTTACTGGAATCCACCTAGATTACGTATACCACTCGGACCTCCTCAACGTTGCTGGTAACTTCATTAAAGAACTCCAACAACATTGTGAATCATGATCTGCCTAGCACAAACTCCCGTGCTGAATTTGATGAAGGGCTTTTGCCCGAAACATCAATTTTCATGCTCCTCGTATACTGCCTGACCTGCTCTGCTTTTCCAGCACCATTCTAATCTTACTCCGAACCACACCCTGTCTTTCCAAATGCATATAGATCCATTCTCTCTGAATCTTCTCAAGTAACCTACCCACTCGATTTTTGGTTCACTGGTCTTTAGTTCCCAGGTTTATCTTTGTAGCATTTCTTGAATACAGCTCAGCATTTGCTACCCTCCAGTCGTCCAGGCCCTCACTCTTCCGTCAGCGATGATAGAAAAGAGCCAACCAGTGCTCCCGCAATTTCTTCTCTATACTCCTACGCTGTTCCTGAATATAACTGATCAGGACCAGGGCTTTTTAGAAATACTGCAAAGTCTGAAACATACGTCTATTTATTTCAGGTACAAACACCAAAGAGTGAGCAAGTGACCCAATGATGGTTAACATAACAAATTAGAAAGCATGTTAATCATAGGAAGTGACTTCAGAAGAATTCCAGATATTGTGGAAACCTGAGAATTCTCAGAAATTAACGATTCAAAAAAGGAAGGCCATGAAACTGATAAGGAAATCAAAAAGCGAACATACCTGCTAACACACAGGAACACAAAGACTGCATCAATCTGCGATCTATATTTCAAAGGAAACAAAATAAAAGCAAGGTCACATGTGGAAATTTGGAATCGGGAGAGGAGAGGTCATTGTGGGGAACAGGGAAATGGCCAAGAAAGCAACCAGTTACATTGCATCTGTCCTCATGGAGGAATATCCAGAAAATCCCCCAGTAATACCAAGCGATCATATCGGACTCCTGGAGCTAAAGACATAAAGTCAATTCAAATCAGTAACAAGGTAGTGCAGCTGGAAAGAGCATTGCTAAGTCAGATGTACATCCTATCAAAATGTCAGAAATAAATCACCAATAGAAGTGCTAGTTGCACTGTCGATGACTGTGTTTTATTTTCCTGTATATTCTGCAGAGGGCAGAAACTATTGTAGATAAATGGAAGTTAGTAAACGTGATCCAAGCACTATAGGTGAATGGAAGGGATCCAAACAGCTAAAAACGGAAAAAGACATAGTGTGGAGAACTGCAGACCAATTAACTTGACATCTGTAGGTACACTTTTGAAATCTATTACACAGGATGAGAAATTTGATATTTAGAAATTAACAGCATCAATGGAGAGAATCAGCATGCATTTCTGATAGAGAAATCATACTTGATAAACTTCGGAATTGCTTGAAATTGTTTCTTATAGCATAGATAATGGGGAACAACTAGAAGTGGCATATGTTGGATTTTCGGAAGGATTTCTATACGAACTCAAATAATGAGTTCGTAAATGCAATGAATGTGAAGGGTGTTTGGAGGAATATATGGAAGTGGAAAGTTAAAGTTTGGTTCGCCTTTATTTAAGAGAGTCAGAACATGAATGTAAAGACATGTTGAAGCAGTTTCACAGCGTGTTGATGGGACTGTACCTGGAGTATTGTGCACAGTTTTGCTGAACGAATCTCAGAAAGAATATACTGACAACAGAGGATGTGCAATGGGCATTTTCCAGATTAATCCCTCAGATAGCGAGATTGCCTGATGAGGAAACTCGGCCTATTTTCTCCAGCGCTTCAAAGAATGAGAGGTGGGTCACCGTGAAATATAGAACATTCACAAAACATATGACAAGTTGGAAATTAACAGAATACCTCCCTGGCTCTCTAATCCACATTCAAGGCAAATAATGTAATGAGGTGGGACAGACCAGTTACGACTGCAATAAGGAGGAATTTCTTCACTTGGAGGGGACTAACAAACATGGAAACCTGCTGCTGGCAAGACAAGATTAGGGAGTATCCCCAGATAATCTGCAAGTCTGTCAAGCGAAACAGAATATCCAGGGAACAGTTAGGACTCGTTAGGACTTGCCAAGTTGCATCCAAATCAACTTCAATGGGAGGAGACAGGAGATAGTGATAGAAGGCTATTTGTGTGACTGAAGGCCAGTGTCAAATGGTGAACCCCGGGGATCAGTGCTGTGCCCTTAATATTTGTGATTCGGAGGTGTTGGTGTTGGACTGGAGTGGACAATGCTAAACATCGCATAACACCAGCTTACAGTCTAACAGGTTTATTCAGATGCACGAGCATTCGAAGCGCTGCTTCTCTATCAAAATGCACAAACATCTGACGAAGAAAAAACGCTTTGAATGCTCCTGTCTCTGAATAAACATGTTAGACTATGAGCCAATGTTTTGCGATTTTTAACCTTATTACTTGTGGTAATCATAAATGATGCAGCTGTGAATATGGATGAGGGGTGGGGCGGGGTGATAAGTAAGTTTGTGTTTCATACAATGATTGTTCGGGTGGTTGGCAGTGAGAACGAAAGTCTTATGTTTCAGGAAGATACAGATGGAATGGTCAGATGGGTGGATCAATGGCAGATGGAATGTTACCCTGATAAATATGAGGTGATGTACTTTGTAAGAAGGAACTAGACAGGGGAGGACGCAATGAATGACAGCACACTCGGAAGGTCAGAGGGTGCTTCTGCACACATCCCTGAATGTGATGGACAGGTTAATACACAATTTGAGAAAACATAGTGGACCGTTAACACAGCCTTTATTAATCAAAGCATAAATTATCAGAGCTATGCGGAAATTTGTTTTGGCCAAGATGGAAGACTGTGCGTAGTTCTGGGAACCACATTACAGGATGGATGTGATTGCACTGGAGGGGGTACAGAGGGGACTCAACAGGATGTTCCTTGGGATGGAGCATATCAGCCATGGAGAGAGGCTGGATAAGCTCGGGTTGTTTAGTTTGAATGAGAGAAGGCTGAGGGGGACGTGATTCAGAAGGATAAGATTACGAGGGGCATGGACAGGGTGGATAAATAGCAGCTGTTCCTTTTAGTCAAAGGCCCACAATTTTAAAGTGAAAGGTTTGAGGTTTCGTGCGGATTTGAGGACTGTTTTTCACACAGAGTTGTTGGGGTCTGGAATGCGCTTCTTGAGATGGTGGTTGTTATGATAACCTCACAACCATTAGAAAATACACGGTTGTGCACTTGAAATGCCATAAGATTCACGGCTAAACGCGTTGTGTCGGAAAGCCGGGCTAATGTAGACAGTGCTGTATTTCTGATGGTACAGAGTCTGTACTTCTGTGATTTTATGGTTGTGGAAGGTCAATCATTGCGTTGTTTAAGATAGGAATTGATGG